>NW_015151637.1:25766-52658 GCF_000732505.1 Cyprinodon variegatus
TGATCATACAGGATTAAATTTTAAATTTAGATATTTAATTATTGATTATGGTATTTAGAGTATACAGTATTGTGTTAGTTTACCTGTAAGTACACATTAATGAATAAAATGTCTTTTGGCAGGTGAAGCCAGCTACACATTGAAATAATAAACTATACAAGAATAGCGAAAGGGAATTATTATCATAGAAAAAACATTTGGTTATATAAAGGTAAAATGAAAGTATTTCAATTAAAGTGAGCAGAAAGAAATTTAATCCTTCACATTTTGCAGTAGTTGATTATTTTTAATATTGTGAATTTCAATAAAATAATAAGATCATCCAGATCAAAAACTTAAAAAATATAAAGGGTTGTTCAGAAAAAAGTACAAAGATGAGAAACAACAGTCACATTTACTGTTACTTTAGGCATATAGACTTTCTGTGTTTTTAGTAAAGATTTAAAGATTAATAAGTGCTTGAAAAAAAATGCATTTAATTACATTTAAGTAAATAACTATTATAAGGGTGCTTACCAGCATGTTGCTTCTCAACAAGATCTATGTTGTTACTCACATAAAGGAAATCTTTTATACAGCGTCCAACTGATTCTACATGTCCAAAGTGAGTAATGGTGTGTGTGGTGGTGGTGGGGGCGGGGGAGATGGATGTTTGTGTGAATGTGAGCAGGGGAAAAACGAATCTGGTCCCGCGGCGCTTAAGCAGCTACCGTCTATGCATCTCTAAAATTTTACTGACCAATCAATAGATTTGCATGCCACCTTCTTACTTACTGTAGTTCAGTACTAGGAATAGCACAATGCTACTACTGGAAGGAATTTGTTCATGTAAAACTCTGAATACAGTGTGCAAAATGTTATTTTATGCAAGATTAAAAGTCTTTACGAAAAAAAAAAAGGTTAGCTTAAAACTGAGTGACTGCTTACTGTTGGAAACTTTGGCAAACCATGCATGAAAGCACAGATGGCTCTAAGTTTACTGCTCTGAAGTACTGGCTGCTCACCTCTGAAAACATTCATGTATTGCATTAAAAAAAGTTGAAACATAAAACACACCACAGATGAAAATAGATGTTGTGAAGTACTCTGAAATATAACTCCAGAACCATGGCAAGAGTTGAACAGAAGACTGTCAGAAGGCTCAGAACGTAAAAATTTAGGCGAGATAGACAGTGATATATTTAATGTTCAAATAGAAAACCACATACTTATAATTTCCCACTTAATAGTATGTACAAAATTTTATTAATCACAAGTGAAAAAAATTCCAGAATTGGTGGTTAATAGCATAAAATAATTTGCTTAGATAGCAGATGACACTAAATTCCACATTCAGTCACATGAACCGCTGAGGCGCTGTAGGATGCCGTGGCGTCAGTTTAGTAGGAAGTAGAGGAACACATCCATTAGAGCTTGCTCATTCCAGGGACTCCAGTCACCCAGGAGGTGGAAGTCGATTATATAATCACGTGCATGAAGAGATGCAGGGTTTGGAGGCAGAGAAGAAACTCATTTTATATGATTATTCCTATTACAAAGACCCACAACAAAAAAATTCTATTTTGGCAGAAACGTGTGTGATTTATCTTGATGGTGAGATTTAATTATGTCGTATTAAATTTAAGCATTCATTATCGTATGTTTTTCTCCCTTGAATTAAATGATAATATGGCGCATGCTCTCCTCAAGCTCCAAGGGAGTCAGAGCGGAGCAAGACGGGAGGAACTGCAGAGACTGTAGCCTTTGCTGGAGGAGGATGTGGAATCTTGGGATCAGTCATCCCACATGGCGTGCTTTCTTGTGATTTACTTATACAAAGGAGCTTTGTGATTGGTGGCAAACCATTCTTTGTTTGAAAAAAATGCATTTGTGAATCGAGGTACATCAGAAGAATCTCAAAAATCCACACACAATTGCAGTGAAGTTTAAAGACTTCTAGAACTTTGTAGTTTAATTTATAATAGTTTATGGACCAGAAATACTTTGGTGAATCTTGTTCTGTGCATGTGTTGATCTGTGTGCTTGCATGAATTGTGCTGTGCGTGTGTGGATTTTGTTCTGTGTGTGCCTGGATTTGTTTGTGCTTGTGTGAATCATGCTGTGCATGTGTGGATCTTGTCCTGTGTATGTATGAATCACATATGTGTATTTGTGAAAATTGAGATCGATCTAGCTCCATAGCAGTGAGCCTCCCCCATTTAAAAAGGATTGACAAGTGGTCAGTCTCAGCAGCTTTACCATGCAGTTTTTTACTATGTAGTTTTTAACATATTTAGAGTGTTTTTATTTACTTTTTGTCTTGGATGAAAGTATGACTAAATATGTAAATTATATAATGGTGTCATTTAGTGCCTTTAGGTGACTTTTAGGACAGTTATTAGAGATTTTCCTTGCTGAAAAGTTGGCAACTGTTGGCTACCTAATGCTTCAAACTTTCCCGCCTGAAGTCATATATTATAGACGATACCCAGGTCAAACTGGGTTAGAAATTGGTACTCCTTCTAATGGTTTTATCCTCCTCTTTTTGATAACCATTATTTTTCAAGACAGCACAGTCCATTTCACAAACATAAAGGAGGCCGTCCTACCCTGTTTCCCTGCTATAGCCTGTCAGTAAGGGGCCCTTAGAATTGTACTAACTTTTCTCCTCTATACATAACTACTGTGTTAAGAGGTTAAGCAATATTTTTCATTGACATTTTTAAGCAAGCACATACAGACACACACACACACATGCTTGACGTCACATCTACGGAACAGCAAGTGAACTTCCAAATAACAGTACATTCAGGGAAACATGGACATAGTCTTATGAATGCATTAGAACTAAATTACTGAGGTGTCAGTTCGCTCATCAAACCATGTTTTAGTCGTAAAGGTCAAATAAAAAGGCTGTTTTAATTTTTTTTTATCTTTATGCACATAATATCTCTTTAAGGAGTTGTCCTTGTTATGAAATTATTGTAATTTTAGATTCTGTATAGACAATTGAGAGAAAAAATATTTATATTAACTGGACAGTTAAATTTAGGAAGTAACTTTTGAAAACCATCTATGACAGCTGGCTTGTTTACATGACACATGGACATGGAGATGCAATAACTTGCCCAGTGATGGTGAATTAATTTGCTAAGCGAGTAAATGTGTCCATTCTTCTATCAGTGCTAGTATGGTTGTAATACTTGATAGAAATAATTTCTAGCTTATATTATGAAACTTAAACAATGGTAAGTATTGCATCCATTACATGCTGAAAATCTTTATTATACTTTATAATACTACTATAGATAAGAAGCCTAATAATAGCATTGTCATCCCTAGTATCAGTATTAGCAATGCTGTGTACTCACATATCCATCGACCAAGCAGCAAAACCAGAATGCTTCTCTGGCTTCAGTGAACACTAATGTTCACACTGTATTCCCAGCACTGCATAATTCCTCTTGGCTTTCTTTCTTTTTTATTATTATTTTTTTTCTTTCTTTCTTTTCGTCTTTGTAATGAGCCAAAAGGGCACCATAATTAAATCAGCAGAACTCAGCAAGCTACTGGCACAGACATTCAATACGAAACTTACGCTCCACTTCCCTGCTTGTTTCACTGCCTATTTTCCAAGTCTCCTGCTGTAAGTTTCTCATTTGATTTATGAATATCACTTACACTTACTTACTCTGCCTACACTTTGGTCCTGCCAACAATGCCTCGTGTATGAGAGAACAGTAACGTTGAAATCATAAAATCCTTAAATACACATTATTGAATCTTTTTCGAGTGAAGTTCATTTGGCGAAGAAAAGGTTCATTGAAATATCATATAGGGTTTCATACAAGACTATAAAGCAAAATCAGATGTACACACTCCATTAATATTAATGTGAACTCACCTTACATACTAAGTGCCCTTTCAGATGCTTCCTGAAAGTTTTATCCTTTATGCCATAGATGATTGAACTAATAGATCTTGGGAGTATTTGGAAAATGATATAACAAGCAAACAGAGAGTCTGAGTAATACTTTGGAAACCATTGCAACACTGCCTCTTTCACCTGATGTTCTGCATACCCCGCCATACACAACAGAAGCTGAAATCCATGGAGGAGGATTGTGTTCCTCGCCTTTTTAGCATCTTTACTTGCTGATCTAGCTGTGAATAATATCCGAAAATAAGTGTAAAATATAACACACCAAACTAGAACCAGATATACGGTATAGGTAATATTTCTCCTTTCGATTATTTTGGGATTTCGAAAAGCGGTTTCCCTGAGGCAAAACACATGTTGATTAAAATAGTCGAGTGGTTCTGTGGCCAAGGTAATGAAGAGATCAGGGAGAACAGACAACATGCTGGTGGTCCAGATCAGAGAAATAAGCAACCGTGTTCTTTTGATTGTGCAGATCTGAGGATGACGAAGAGGAATGCAGATGGCGATGTAACACTCCACTGCCATGCAGGCCAGGTTCAGTGGGGTGTTTTCAGTGGCAAACAGGGCAGTCAGGATTAAGATGCAACAGACAAACACTTGTATCTTGTAGATGATGTAGCTTATTATGAAAAGAGTCACAGTCAGCGACACTTGGATCATGTCATTGATCACCAAGTGAAAAAACAGGATGTACCGAGGATTAGTGTAGAAGATCTGGAGATGAGACGAAAAGAGCAGATATGACAATGGTTATAAAAGTTAAAGATGCAATAAAATGTTGAGAGATAGACCGGATAGGACATGAGGTTTCATGTGATGCTGTTTGCACAGCTATGGAGTGTTGCATTGACATTAATAATTCAGATTAAGATAAAACAGTTATGGTTATTTAATTAATTATAAAGGGTCTGACTTTGGTTTGAAATTGGTTTGCATGAAAAAAAAACCCTCAAAGGTTTATCGTCATTTTTTTCCCTTTTAGTCTTTATTATAATCCTACTTATTTCCCCTTTATCATTAGAAAATATTATACATTTACACTTAAAGTTTTTAAAACCAGCTTGCTTACCTATCCTTTTTTTCTGTTTTGTCCATAAGTATGATATTTTTAGATCTTAGAGTTCACAAAACATTTCTGCATTATGCCTGAACTCACTACTAAAGCTGTTTTACAGAACCTGTTTTTAACCCTTGTTTTTAAATGTGTTAGTTTTATTAGTAAAGTCACACCTAAATGACAGCAAAGAAAACAATTTCCAAACACAACACTTTTCTTTAGGACACTTTGACTGACATACAGCTAATATTGCTAATATGGCTCACTTTTGCAAAAACTAACTTTACAAAGTGGCTTTTAAAAATACAATGTAATGTGAGTGTGTCAAAATACTTATTTCCAAAAATAGGTCAAGTTATATAACCTTCAAGCTCGGTTGGACCAGTCATTGTGCTTTAGGATTTTTTGTGAGACAAACTAGTAATAAATGTTAAATGATATTCAGTTCCCTTCATTCTTTCAAAATACTTCTAAATAAAATCATTATAAGAAAGGAACCTGATTGGGCATCAAGCTTAGTGCTAAAACATAAAAAACACAGAGTACAGTATTTACCTAATGCCCAGTCAAGTTTAAAGCAATTCACATTGGTGACTAAATATCTCTCAGTGAGCTAATCTAACAATCGTAAAAACAGCACCTAACTGTTCAGTGAGATTTGCAGAACGACTCTTCCCAAACAGATTTAAAGCTTAGAACTTCTACCTCTCTAGATTTGAACTGAAATTTGGATGAAGGACACGTTCACCCACAAAAACTGAACTCTGATTACTTTATTTTCTAATCATTTTTGGGCATGGACAGAAATATAGTGGCTCAGTTCAAAACATACCTATAGGTTAAGGTTACAATAACCAAGTCAGACACCAGACTCCAGGAGAAGCAACTTAAACTTTTCCTCCCACATCACTTTTGTGTCTCATGAATAACAACAAATTACATTGAGGTTTTTGGTTTCATCATGAGAACATGTAAAAAGTTCAAATTTTTAAATGTTTAAGCAAATAACGATGTAATTAAATATACTATTTAATTTAAATGCTGGAGCCTGGCAAAAACAGGATTAATACCTGATGATTTCAATACCATAATTCGTTTCCTGGTCTATTTATATTTATCAAATCAATTTATAAGGCAGTACAAGCAGTCAAATAATGTCTGACCTGGTGTTCACAGAAGGTACGAATGATTCCTGCATTGATGTAGTTTATGGAAATGCTAAGGACCACAACAATGACATTCTTTATCACAGCCTTGGTAAAGGAATCCCGATAATCTAAAACCACCGTCACATTAGCTGCAGATACATTCATCTCTTTAAGCCTGTCAGGGGAAAATAACAAAGTGTTAAATATTTTCAAATTTCAAATGCAACATCTAAAACATTTCTCTGTTTTTGCTTTCCACAACAGCTAGTATGTGTTGAACTATAACACCTAAAAGGTGAATAAGCATGATATAGTTCTGATCCTTTCAACCAAATGTTTGTATTTTTGTGTGTTGAAAAAAAGTCAGCATGAATGACTAGATGAGTCTGACTCTGCAGTATCTTGATTTGTCATTTAGTGTTTTGCACATTGTACATCAGCTTCAGATATGGCTCACACATCAGTAAAGATGGCAGATCAACAAATCTTAAGGAAACATTTCCTTGTGAACTTAAATGCATAAACTATACTAAACCTTAAAAAGGGCACAAACCGGAAGAGAGATTTAATATATCCTGATTTTTAAACATCCTGTTAGTTTATATAACATTCAAAAGGCCTTTATAAAGGCTGGGGAATGCCAGCACCAATCCATACTGCTAACAGATACCAAAGTAATAGGTAATTTAATCTTTTTACTGATTTTATGTTAATCTGTTAATCTTTACTGAGCCTTTATGTGCAGCCTTGTAAGTAAAAATAATAAAAAGCAGTTTAAAGTGTCAAGCTCAGACTCATAAACGGGATAGCATTATATAAAAGCACATCATAATAGAGAAAGAGGAGCCAAGCAACAAAAATCCATGCAAACATCTACACAGAATAGTTGCTAAATTAAAAAATCACAATGTAACTGCGATAAATATTTAAGCCAAAATTGTAATTTCAGATCAGAATGTAAAAGTTTAAAATTTTCAAAAGTTAAGATAAATGCACTAACCTTAAGTTCAGGATGATCTTTTCTTAACCTGTTCTTATTCAGAAATATTCAATACTGATTTAACTTAAAAGGCTCAATATTACTGTTTTACTTCTTGGTTACTTATTTTTCTTAGTGCCAAACTTTTTTGACAGGCTGTACGTTGGCAGATTAATCAATGCTAGAATGATGCTCCATACTTTATATAGTTTAATTACCATCAGCCTAAAGGTTCATGGGTGTGCCTGAGCATACGTAGAAACTCTTAGATCCTGCATGTGAATAGGTGTGTGTTTATCTGTGTTTTACATGATGAAGCCTCCAAAGTTCTTACTTTAGAAATCCTAAATTAATAACTAATAGGTTATTAAGACAGTTTTAAAGACTAAAGTACTTGCTCAATTGTTGGAAAAGTTACTTATTATATACTCCTGTTAAACAAGGACGGACCCTTTTAATTCCACTAGAATATGGACATTTTTTCCCCCCAAAGAAAAATAATGATATCTTTGATCTCATAATATTGATCTGAGGTTTGTTGACAGTTGTTTCTGCACAGTTCATCTAAGGTCCCAGAACAGGTAGTTTTACTGACTTCAAATACTTTCGAATTTCCCATATAAGTTTTATGAAAATGGAAGGAGCTGGAGGTGGACTTCTATGGGCACAGACCCGCCACACTGACACCAGTAAACATCTCCGGGGATGATGTTGTGATAGTGGACTTGTAAGTTTCTGTTTTACCCTAACAATTAACTAGACTGGAGTAACAACACAGATAACTCTTACAGGATGGGTCAAAGCTGCCTCTACTGCCTTGTCGACTAATTTGCTGTGGATTGCCACACATATATCTTTCATTCTGTGGTGGTAAAAGTCATATTAGACTGTGTTTTACACTCACCAGCTACTTTAGGTTCACCTTGCTAGCAACAAGTTGGACCCTCTTTTTCCTCAAGGTCTGCCTTAATTCTATGTGGTATAGATTCACTAAGCTGCTGGAAACATTCCTCCTCACCATTTTGGCATGATAACATCACGCAGATGCTGCAGGTTTGTTGGCTTCGCATTCAAAAAGTTGCATTACATCAAATCCCAACAATGCTCATTTCAATTGACATCTGGTGATTGTGGAGGCCATTTGAGTACAGTAATCACATTGTCATGTTCAAGAAGCCAGTCTGAGAGTGTTCACACTTTATAATATGGCCCATGATCCTGCTGGAAGTAGCTTTTGGAGAATGGGTACACTGTGGTCATAAATAGATGGACATGGTCAGCAAAAATACCCAGATGGGCATGATACTCAGTTGGTACTAAGGGGCCCACATGTACCAGGAAAATGTCACCCACAAAATTACATCACCACCAGGATTAACTGTTGATACAAGGCACAATGGATCCACCCTTTCACGTTGTTGACCCCAAATTGAATTTGAATGTCACAGCAGAAATGGAGATTCATCAGAAAAGGAAATGTTTTATTAATCTTCTATTGTCCAAATTTTGGTTAGCCTGTGCAAATTATAGTCTCATTTTCCTGTTCTTAGCCGATGTAGCTCATCCACCTAAAGGTTTAAAGTGTTAGGCATTCATAGATGCTCTTCTGCATACCTCTGTTGTAACAAGTGGTCATTTGAGTTACTGTTGACTTTCTATCAGCTCAAACACGTCTGGCCATTCTCCTCCAACCACTGGCATCAACAAGGCATTTGTGCCCACGGACCCACCTGTCTGACACCAACAATCATGCTGCTTAAAAAACTTTTCTTCCCCATTCTGATGCTAAGTTTGAACTGCAGCAGATCGTCTTGCCCATGTATACACCCCTAAATGCAGTGAGCTGCTGCCACATGATTGGCTGATTTGAAATTTGCATTAACGTGCATTTGGACAGGTGGAGCTAATAAAGTGCAGAGTGAATGAAAGTTAAAGTAGTAGTTATTCTGCAGCTAAAAGGAAGCAGTTTAATCGTTCAGAAGGCCAGCTCTTTTCTAGGGTGCTCCTTGGTTACTGTGCAGGTGGTTGGAGACAGAGGGAATTTAAGGAAAAATCTCTGCTGGACAGTGTTGTTTTCGCCAAAGATGAGGATGACGAAATCAATTCGTTGATGCTCCTTTTTTTCGTGAACATAACGAAAACTGCCAAGCTAAACATGGATCTTTGATGACTAAAACATGACGAGTCATAGGTTTAAGCTTTAGTAAACAAGACAAGACTAAATAAAAAATAGCGGTTGGTCGGTCAGACATTTAAACTGCATCATTGCTGTAATCAGCTAAGCAGTATCATATGTGCTGCTGCTTGTTCATTGATCCTTCTGCCCACCTGCCGTGCAGCGCTACACATGCTGCAGGAGCACAGATGGATCATGGCAGAAGCGGAGGCAGGGTCTAAGAAAAATAACCTGGATTGGTCCGGCACTGCACAGTCAACACTGACAAACTGCTCTGATCTTCCATCTGTGCTTGTGCAGAAACGCGGGCGGAGCTCCAAGCCTGCGCTTCACGCTCCACACTGATGGTTCGCTCTCAGCAGTATGGCTCTTCCATCGCTACTTAATAAACTATGTGGCTGATCATCCTCTGCCAAACATAAAAAAATCCCTTTGCTATCAATATTTTATTTCTTCCAGCTCACAAGACGTGAAACTAAACATTCTTTAAGGAATTACTAAATTATATCCAAATAAAATATTTGATTGCATACTGTTTATCTTTGGATAAAGAGCCAGATGAAATGGTACCTAGATCTTTCAACATTTCTTTCTGATGGTTTTCATTTGTATCTATTTAAATATGACATAGACGTTTCCTTGTATTGTCATTAAAACATTTTCTATGTTTCCTTTGAATATTACATTTTAGTTAACATATAAATTCGATTCAGATCTGGATTGCCATGGCAGTAGCAGGCAATTATGTAGTTTCTCTTTGTATTTGTTTTATATCAAAACTCTGTGAATTTAAATCTACTTTACCCCTGAGCAGCGATAACTAAGGTGAAGATTCTCAGAAATAAAGCCAAAAATGCCAAAGTAGGAAGAAGAATGTCTTTGTTATTTGCTTTTTTTGAGCAATGAAGATTTTATTGATCTGTTTGAAATGCATAATTCATAGTAGATCAGGAAGTGTTTGCTTTCGGACGGGAACCTTGTATTTTTAAAATCATTACTTTATTGTGCATTATTGTACATGATGAACTGCACGGCAGCATTCTATACCCAGCTATTGTAGTATCTAGGCAAGAGCTGTCAGTCTGGTAAAGAATCTGGTTGTTATTCGAAATTGTAAAGGTTAACTTTTTTTGCAACATAAAACTGAATAAAACCTTTTTAAGTTTTAGTGGACCAAAACCGACCAAAACTATCACATATCATAATGACTAAAATGCGACTAAAACAAATAATAGTTTTCGTCCTGAAGAATAAGACAAAGACTAAATCTAAGATGGCTGTCAAAAACAACACTGCTGCTGGACAGTATTTTCTACCCCATTAATGAGGCTGACAGACTGTCTTATCCTAGATGTACAAAGGAACTCTAAAGAGGTTAAAACAGATGGTACAACCATGCTGGTAATGACATGGCTATCTGATTATGTGCGGGTTTTGGTCTTATGCATACCTTAATTTGCTCATTTTCTTATCTGCTCAATATTTTGTTTGGTACACCATCATCCTTATCTGCACAGATGTTAATGATTATTTACACACTTTTTTTTACCTGCTCTGTTGTTTTTCTGCAATCATGTTTCATCAGTTTTCAGTTTTTTTGTCTTTCTGAAAAGGGCTGGTATTTATTTTTTATTCTTATCATTATTACCTATATATATATATAATTTTTTTTTTACTGTTTTTTTCTCTTCCTCGTTTTCTTTTACAGTTTTAATTTAAAATGTACTTGTTTCTTTATACTGTTTTGTCAAAGGAGCAATAATATAAAAAGAAAAAAAATAGCATAGTAAGGGACTCAAAGTATCCTTTCAGATGAACTATAATAAGACGTCTCACACCATCTCTCTATGTTGTTCTCTACTCTCTTGTTTACATTGCTGGTCTGGCCATACAAGCAAATACTTGAATGTGTGTGCATGTGCGTGCATGGAGTGCATATACATGTATGTGAACCCCTGCCACTCAGGGCTTAGCATATGAAAAAAAGGCAGGAAACTGAGGAAACTTACAGTAGATCTCACAGAGTATATCTTAGCTAGACTTAGACTCAGCTTTATTGTCCTTGGGATTTCTCCTTCAGAGAAATTCTTCTTCCAGTAGCTAATACATAGTACAAAGGACAGAGTTAAAGTAACATTCCATCAAAGATAAAAATACAACAGACAATATTAATCAAAATAAATGTGAAAATATATCAACCAGCATAAAGTTGTGTCAGTCTCAGTTTTATGAGAGGAATCAATGATATTATTATAATTATTATTGATATTAATTAAATCAACATTAAACTACCTCTTTTATTTGCATTTTATTAAGTTTGATGTAGTGTTAATTTTGTCTAAAAACAAAATGCTCAACAGTGAAATTTCACCTAGTTTCACCTAATTTGTTAAACTTATAATAGCTTCCTTGTTCTTTAATTGAATAACTGTTCAACAATTTTTTGTTAAACAATAATATAGAACTTGACAGGAATACGTGTATGGAGTCAAACATTTTGTTCAAATTACTACAAGCACCTAAAATACACTAAATATTTAATGATGTGCCAATTCATAAAGTTTTGCACATAATAAAGTTGTTAATTTATATGTTTTAGCAGTCTATATTATATATTGAGCTTATTTAGGTGAGATTAACCAGAGATATTCATAATATTCTTGGTGAAGTATTGTTAGGGAAAAATTGTTTTTGTGCTGCAGTGTTCATTTTGTCAGAGTTACTTAAATTAGTGAGAAAACAATCAAAAACAAAATCGACATTAAATAGAGTAGAATATTTTTTATCACCAAAATGCATTAGTGTGGAAGTAAGCATTAGAGCACAGCCCTTTATACCTCATTTAGAGGTAAAACAAAAATAGATTATGTTTATAAGTTGAGATTTTTCTTGGGCTTTTAAAATTATTTAAACAAAAATATTTATTTTTGCTTGATTTATCAGTTTAAAAAATGATTAGATTTTGGCGCAGCCTATAAGCATGATGTGCAACAACAGTTTTATGTCAGAAGATAAATTATATGGATTAGATATGTTCAGTAGATGTATTCTGTATTTTGGCTTTAAAAGTTCATTTGTTTTGAGTGCTAAATCAAAGCTGTTCTTGAAAACTTACAATGTTGTTGCACTTTCTTCTGTTAGAAATACTGCTGGGACATTCTGACATTTTAGGTTATTCTCAGAGAGAAGAGAAGGTGAGTCATACTCCAGGACAAGAAAACAGCCATCTCATTAACCTTGTTTAGACTCTAATAGTAAAGGTCGCACAGACAGGGAGTGAGTTGTTTTCTAGCGTTAAAAGGTGCAATGTGCCACAGTAGCACCAAGGGGATCTATTAGATGTCTTATGAGAGAGGCTGTTGTTAATGTAAAACAGTCACTGAAGGGAACTTAAGACTGATTATTTACTTGAAATGGCTGTCCTAATTAGAGACACAGAGCAGCATGTTCACTAGAGAAAACATGAATATGGTTAATGATATTAGAAATATTGTTTTAAAACAAATATTCCTCATAGACTAAGCCTTTAATCAAATGCAATAGCAGTATCATTCAGTAGTAGTAAATATTTTCACCTCTTCTTACAAGGATAATTAACAAAAACAAAAGTAACAAAAATACATGATTCTAAACTCTATCAGTTATGACTAGAATCCTCTACTTTTTCAGAAGAAAAAGGATCAAGAGCTTGGATTCGGATTTTAAAAACATACAGAGGCCAGCTAAAAGCTAATGAGCACAAACTGTTGATCTTCTGTAACTTGACATCTGGAGCATATGTCTAAGAATTAAACATGTTACTTACAAAAGTACGCATTCGGTTAATAATTGCATAAAATCAACCATGAAAAAATTTTAAGTTGGAGTTTATAACAATGTCTGCAAAGGTATTTTTTGAAAAGAGAACATTTAGCTGTCTCCATTATGCCAGAGCAAAGTTCTTGTTCATGTGTATGTTTTTTTTTCTTTTTTGTTTATGTACGGCACTTTAAACTGTCTTGTTACTAAAAAGCACCATATACACATAAACATTTACATCTTAATCTGTTGCCAGTAGGACGTGCTTGGAACACCTCGTCCAGGAGGCATCCTAACCAGATGCCTGAGCCACCTCAACTGGCTCCTCTCAATATGAAGGAGCAGCGGCTCTACTCCTCCCCGGATGACTGAGTTCCTCACCCTATCTCTAAGGGAGAGCCCAGACACACTACGGAGAAAACTCATTACAGCCGCTTGTATCCGGGATCTCATTCTTTCAGTCATGACCCAAAGCTCATGACCATAGACGAGAGTCTCTCTTCACCACAACAGACTGGTGCAACGCACGCTTCACAGCAGAAGCCACACCAATCCGCCTATCAATCTCCCGCTCCATCTTCCTCTCATTCATAAACAAGACCCCAAGATACTTAAACTCCTCCACTAGGAGCAGTAAATCCTCCACAACCCGGAGGAGGCTCTCTACCCTTTTCTGAGTCAAGACCATTGTCTCGGATTTGGAGGCACTGATCCTCATCCCGGCCGCTTCATACTCGGTTGTGAACTGCTCCAGTGAGAGCTGTAGATCATGGTCCGATGAAGCCAAAAGAACCACATCATCTGTGAAAAACAGAGACTCAATTCTAAGGCCACCAAAACAGAGCCCCGGTGACCCGCGTCCGTGTAAGAGAAACACTAGATCCCTATGTCTTGCTCTAAGAGGTCTTTAGGCTGCTCTTTGTCCGGTCCCTCACCTCGGACCTGTCTGCCTACAAGGGGGCATAAACCCCCCAGACAGCATAGCTCCTAAGGTCATTGGGACACTCAAACCCCTCCACCACGATAAGGTGGCAGCCTAGGGAGGGGCCTGCCCCACCACTAATTAGAAATTTACTTTAGGTTTACAGAAGGTTCCAAATCCTTATTTTTTCTAATTGTATTGGTTTATATCCCGTCTTCTGCTGCATTAAAAAAGGATCATATAAGCATCTGTAATGAAATCTATCGACTAACTGTGCAAAGGACATAACTTAATACCTCATATAGAAACATTTATTAAATTCTTGGTTTTGGCATCTGGTGCCTTTTGTTAAAGTATGCATTTTCAGGAAACTTTATAGGTTAACACTACTCAGTTTCCATTTTTATCATTTCATCTTTGAGGTAAAAAGCTAACAGATGCAAAAAATAGTAATAATAAAATAATAATAATCTTAAAATGATCTATCTTTTCAGTTGTGTTTATTTGTCTAGTCCCCTGAGGCAATGACATTTGTTCACCTTCCATGGTTCTATTTAGTTCAAATAACAATTTTGCAGAAACTGAAGACTGATGCATTTTACTTTCATTAAGGAATATAAAAAAAAACAATAATAATCTAACATGATTTACATCTAAATCTGATAGCATGTGGCCTGTTTTATCAACAAATCACAGAAACTAGAATCACCTAGATCACTTGTATGATAATACAATTACAAGTTATATTAATATCTTTGATGTGTGAACTTTACCATCTTTAAATCTGTAATAGTGGATCTTGTCTAAAAGAGTTTGTATTATCAGAAATATTTCATGTTTGAATAGTGGAAAAGGAAGTTATCACTTATTTACTTTTGTGCTACTTTAATAGAAGAAACTTCTGGAACAAGTGTGTTGCTAAAGAGCCTGTTGAGACAGTGCAGTAAAGGTCACTATCAGTAAGGATACAATTAGTCTGAAAGCAGTAAGTGATCTCTGTAGAGCTGCTCTTTAAATGCAGCAAATTACAGCCCACGAGGAATTAGTCTTTATCCTCATGGGTTACTCTCACTTGTACATGACTATGTTTCTGGAAAAACAAAAAGCAGTTGATCACCGGACAATACTTTGTCCCTGGGAACTTATTAATGGGTGAAGAGTGCAATTATCACTTCCTAAAAATCAAAGACAAAAAAAAGTTTACCAAACATAATAACTTCTGTTGCTCTATTATTGTAAAGACTTTAAACTATTTAGAATCCGTGGGAAAAGAAAGCTGCAGATCCAGAAATAAAGGATAAAAAAAAATACGGTAGGAAAAAACTTGTCTGTAAAAAGTTTATTCATTTATTTCCCTCTTTGGTTGAATAGAAAGATTCATTAGTAAAATACAAAAGCAGTTATTAGAAAATATACAAAATAAAACAGATTTCCAAAAACTAAGAACTATAAATGCATGGTGGTATATTTTAGTACAAACCCAACAAATTAAACATCTATGCTAGCAGAAGATTTATAAGAAGTTTCTAAAATCAAATGATGTATTTTTTTTTTTAATATATATTATATTTGAGGATATATGAAAAAGTAGAAAACCACAAACAGAAGTAAGTCCTAAAGCATTTGCAGATTCCTTTACTGAATAAACACCACAGCTTCAGTAAACATTTCTTAAATTCCCTTTTTCATTTTAAAAAACTGTCAACTATTCAATTATTTCCAACTCTGAAAAGCTAATCTGGTCTGAGTATTTTCTGAAAAGATAAGACAGAGATGGTTTTATATGAAACAAACCAGAGAGATAACAGAAGTGGTATTATTACTTGATTTCTCTAAATCAGGTCTGTCCTTTTTTAATTTGTGTTTTTGCTGTTGGTTAAAAAATGAAGAAAAAAACAAAACAAAACCTGCAATAAATAAATTGTTTCTAAAACTGTAAAAAAAAAAAAAAAAAGAGAATCCCATATAAGAAGGGCTCTGAGAGAAGTCTGTTACTATGAAGGAAGGTGATTGTTCAGTTTTAAACTGATTGCTCATGTACAGTAAAAACATTAAATCTAGTTTACAAAAAAAGACCACCTGCTTAGAGTGAAGTGCTGCACTTTAAGAAGAAACCAATAACAAATGTCACCCAATGCATGTATTGAATTGTAAAATACATAAAGGTATTTATAATAATTGAGTATATTTTGAGCCGTTAATTAACTTTTGTTTTTTTAATATAGCTCTATAACAGCTATATTGTATATAGGTAGTTAGTGATGCTGGTTTTATTATACCATTAACAGCTACAAATGATTTGGTGCCACAACCTCACTCACTTTCCTGAGTTTCTAAGCACCCAGGATGTTGTAAAGCCAGCTGTATTATCTGAGGGGTTTCTAGCTTCTCCTAGAAACACTCATTGCTTCTGCTACAATGATTTTTTCCAGCATCAGTCATCTTCTTCTTTTTCCTCCAGTTTCCTGTGTGCTTTTCTGTTTGGTCATCTTTTGGACCACTTCACTTCCTTGAGAGGAGTTGGTTCTCCAGTTGCTCCAAACGGGCTGCCATTGAAGCCAGTGAACATTCTGTTAAGGACTAACAGATGAAATCACATTTCTGCCATGGCCTGTACTCTTAAATACACATTATATTTAAGCGTCTGTGTTACAGTGCTTTGCAAAAGCATGTACAAACTTAAACTTCTCTTTCCACTAATGTAATAGACCATCAGAAACCAAGACAGAATTGCAAAATAAAAGGAGAATAAAACAGCTTAAATTGTTCAAAACTAGATACCTGAAAAGAGTGGTGCTCAGCATTTAACTCTGTCATACTTCTAGAACAATCTTATGCTTCAATCAGTTTCTTTTCTTCAGAAATGTCCATTATCTTCACTCATCTACAGACAGAATTTGGTTCTTATCCTTTGCATAGTAGCTAAAGCTAAGTCATATTGGCTGGAAAGCAATTTGCAAGTCTTTCCAGAAAGTTTACATTTGATTTAGGCTGGGAGTATTTTAAACACACAAATCACCTTTGATCTAAATGAAGGATCACACAATGCTGCCTGATGGGAAGATAAACCTTTTCTCTGGGTCTTAAGTCTGTTGCAGCATCTAACTGGTTTTATTTTAAAATTGCGCTATTATTAATTCTTCTTCCCATTCTCTCTCTAAGGCTTCCTTAAAAACTCAAAATCAAGTCACAGACTCACTGCATCACACTGATAATACCAAACTAAAATACTGCATATTTGCACCATATACTGTATATATGTGTCTTTACGCTGCTCTGAACTTCCATATCAATGCGTTTTTGCACCATGTTTTTTCTCCTTAACTGTTTAATCACTGCTGCACTTTACAGAATGGAAATGTTCATTTCACTGCTAAGCTGCTGATTGTTTCCTGATGTTTCCTGGACGGGGCCGCCTTTTACAGCTGCTTTTTGTATCTCTGCTTCTGTCTCCTTGAACCCCAGTAGGCCTCTGCAGATGGCCGCTCACACTGAGCCTGGTTCTGCTGGAGGTTTCCTCCTGTTAAAATGGAGTTTTTCCTCTCCACTGTTGCTACAAGCATGCTTAGTGTGAGGGATTGCATTAGAGTCAATGAGTCGATGCAATCAACTGTTTTTCCTTAGATATAAAATATATATACATCAGCCATTTTAGGTTGCCATTTGTAAAGGTAAACCAAAAAAACCATGGCTTCACATAGAAATAAGTGTGTTTGCTACTAAATGTATTTGTATTTTAGGAAATTTGTAACTAGGTCCACAGAACACAGAGAGGTAAGAATATGGATGGAAGCATCACGGCCCCCAAGAGCAGCAAAGGATGGGAAATTGAGAAGCATGCCCAGCAGGGCCAAGTGTAGCACACAGCCAGGAGCTGCTAATACAGACAACAGCTCACCAAGCGGTTTTCATGAAGCCTTAATGACCCCCCACCACTACCTCAAAACTTAGTGTCTTTACTGTATAGCAGAAAGAAAGAAAATGTCCTGTGTTTTTCTTTCTTTCTCTATATCTCACTTTGACACAGAGCAGGTTAAGAGGAGGTAAAAGCTGAGTAAAAAAGATGCAGAGCTGGGTGCAAACAACCACTGTAGGTTACCTAGTTTTAACCTGAGTTCATTTTTCAAGGCATAGATGTAAATACTTGTGAGCTAAAGATTTTTTTGAATTACTAACAAAGGATATGTTTTTGTGTGAGCTGATCCAAACTGTTCATGGTGGCCTGCTGGAACTCCACTAGGTTCTCACAGGCACAAGGATCCTTCACCTCCACCTCCCCCTGACTTTCAGCTGCAGACAAAAAGGACAACATTTTCACATAGAGCCATTTCATTCGTTATTCATATACTTTTTTTAGACTTTACATTAATTGTTCTGTTTATACTGTTCTGTTTATGAGAGGTCAAATCTTAGCCAACAGTTAGCCTTTGTAAACTTAGATCATTCAAGATATATGTCTGTAGATGTTACAACTGTTTGCTGTTGCTTTGATTTCAATTTAATTGTGAAACTGCCATGTTCAAAAGGTGTCAGTAGATGGCGACAAGCAACAAGGCATCTTCTATCATGAAGGGCATTATTAAATCTGATGAGATGGTGTGAGGGGGTTGGTGTGTGGGTACTTATATTTGTTAACTTCTGGGGACCTTTCAAATGGTGTGTGTCTGTATTCCAGTGTAGGATGTTATTTTATAATGCATTATAAAATGCATTATAGGGGATTGTTGGCCTAGTGGTTACAGCAATGTGCTTGTGCTCCTAGAAGGTTCGATCCCCACAGCCTGCACTCTGGTGTTGTTTACCTGGGCACACATTAAGTTTGAGGTTCTCAGCAATGGTGTTGATTGCACTGAAATCAGTTGTGTAATAGAAATGTTTCTCCACAGGGTCTGATGCAATTTCACGCAGCTCATCTTCCACTGCTTTGCCCACGCCAACAGCATACATGGTGATTCCTGCATGGACACAAGAAATCATTACGTCAAATGTATAGTAATGCTTTAACAAGTGCAATGTGTTTAAGAGAGGTTTACTATATTTGTTATTTTCTTTATGTTTAATATTTCCATTTTTTTAAGCTTATTCTTCTGTGCTTTTCTTAATTTTGTTCTTTTCCATGTCCTTGCAACCTTCCCCAATTGTTTGTTTGTTTGTCTGTTAGTAAAAAAAACAAACAGAGAAGGTCATGAATGGAATGCTCTGAAATAAACAAGTTTAACACAGGCCAACATATAATCCATTGTATTTTTGGTGGCCATCCATAAAACAATCCTGAATTAGGAATTTTTTTAAGATTTATTTTTTTAACACTTTGAGATAAAAAGAGGAGCTGCTTGGTGGAGGTCTGCGGTCTCCAATTGTTTTAGTTTCTTATTTATGCTATAAAGCATTTTCTCCACTGTTCTATCCTCTTCACCTTTTACACCTCAGACTTCACCTCCAAGACAGACAGCTGCCATTTCCAGAAGTTCTCAGATGACTCGGCTATTGTAGGCTGGGTTTCTGAGGGGAACGAGCTGTATTATCTATCGGTCATCATAAACTTTGTGGACTAGTGTGAGAAGAACCACCTGTGTCTTAACACCAGTAAGACCAAAGATATGGCGATCGACTTAAGGAGAAGACCCCCACCTCACTCCCCCGTGAACACCCAGGGACAGGACATAGAAACTGTGGAGAGTTTTAAATACCTGGGTGTTCAAGTCAATAATAAACTGGACTGGACTCATAAGACAGACGCCCTGTATAGGAAGGGCCAAAACCTCCTCCAACTCCAGAGGAGGCTGAGGTCCTTTGCAGTGAGCAGGCCCCTGCTTAAAACCTTCCATGACTCTGTGGTGGCATCAGTTCTTCTCTAGGCTGTTGTCTGTTGGGCTCCTGGAAGAGACTGTGCTGTCCAAGCTTACATTCATCTTGGACAACCCCTTCCACCCTCTGCACCAGACTGTAAAGGAGCTCAGCAGCTCCTTTAGTGAAAGACTTTTACACCCTTTTTGTAAAAAGGAGCGTTACCGCAGGTCATTCATCCCTGCTGCCATCAGACTCTACAATGCAACACTACAACGGCAATAACTTGTGCAATGTATAATGTGCAATTACTATTTGATACCCCGTGCAATACCCTGTTTCTCTATATTTGATACCTTGTGCAATAAATATATATATAAATATCAATATCCATCTATATAAATACCCATGTAAACATCTTGTGCAATAACCCTGTATAATTCTGCTTTGAAAAAAAATAATAAAAAGGTGTCATATGTGGACGCACAGTATATACTGTATATATTCCATGCACCTTTTTCTTCCTGGCACCTGCTTCTTGTCTTTTGACTATTTGAGCTGATGTAACAAGTAAATTTCTCCAGTTTGAGATCAATAATGTCAATCAATCAATAATCCAAAATGTCAATATATTACACATAATATGACAATCATGCCCATTATGAAGCTTTTAATGTGACCTAATTCAGATAGTATTATAGGATAGAGCTGACGACTACTGACCTGCTTCTTTAGCCTTCTTGGCGTACTCGCTGATGTCATCCTGGGATCTTCCATCTGTAAAAACCAGACCAACTCTGGGGATGTTGTGACTGGCTGGACGAGCTCCTTCTGCTTCTGAGAAGCTGTTTTCCAGCATGTGCTTCAGTGCCAGACCAGTCATTGTTCCTTTTTCCATGTAATCAACCTTAAAGTACACATTTTAAGCTTTTACAGAATTTACAAATACAATTAGTTGATTAAAGAGGATTTTACTGTTCTAAATAGTGAAATCCACCTGAAAAACAAACTCATACCATAAAAAAAATAATAATTCAGGGTTGTTAGGTTACCTTCAACACTGCAGCTTTGATGTCTTCAGCAGTGTGGTACATACTGAGTGGGAACTCGGTCCTGACCCGGCTGGAGTACTGAACCAGACCAACTCTGGTACCACGAGCAGACACATCTAGTGAGTCCACAACCTGCAAGTTGTTCGGAAATTAGTACATCACATCATGCACAGTACAGCCCGAGGTTAAACATTTTTTTTTCACCACTAGGCTGGGAGCTACAAACACAATTTTTTTCTTAATGCTTAATCTATGCAAGGCTGTTAAATTCCTCTATTCATGGTCCTGTTCTGTAATATGTCACAAATATTTCCACCTGATTAACAAACTTTTTGACGAGCTCAAAGTTTTGAGGGCGGACACTCTTAGAGCCGTCGATCAGAAGCACCAGGTCGATGTTTGATGACTTGCAGGCTGAAGGAGAGAAAATTATTAGGCTGGAAATGAATACAGACAACAGACGGATTGATTAAGGAGCCTGAACACCTAAGTATATTCAAATCAAACATACACCAAACTTATACCTTTCAACAACATTCTACACAGTGCTAAAGTATTATTACAGTATTTTTTAATTTCTACTTATGTAAAAGAAAGATTTAAACACAACAACTCCAATGTTACACTGGACGTTTTTTCATTTAATAATCCTTTCAAGATTAAAGACAGTTTTGGTTATGCGGTCAAAAGACGGCCAGGCTCTGTCTCTCGTTCTTCTTTCAGGGAAATAAAATTTGAAAATAATACTCCTAAGAGTTGGACCATTTTTGCAGACATAACAAAGCTGTTTTTCACATTAGTGTGATATTTTCTCCAACCCCTCATTTATCTCCATTTTATTTCCAGGATTTAACCACCCTGTTTTTCAGTCAGGTTCTTACAATAAATCCTAAAACTTTTTTTCTCTGCACTTGTCACGGAATCTCACTCTTATATAATAAAAACGGCCTATCTTCTTTATGTAATAATAAAAAAAAAAAATAAAAAAAAAATGTAAATCCCTTTTTTATCACACAATGGGGAAAGTCACTCTGTGCATTTGACCCATCCCCCAGTCGGTTGCCATTGGATGGCCCCCGGGGAGCAATCAGGGGTTAAGGGTTTTGCTCAGGAACCCAGAGTGGAGGATGTGGGGATCAAAGCAGGTACTTGCAACCTTCTCAGAGCACAGGGGCACTGCTCTAACACACTAGGCCAACACTCCCTCAACTTTATTAGTGGGTTCTATCATATGTATCTTATTTATTATTAATGTTAATTTATAATAAAAATGCATAACACAATGAAAAGATTTGATCCAGATGTCAGCACTGCCTTGGACTTATGCCTACCAGTTGCTTTGCAATGATCTCCTCTAATGGAAGTTAAAAAACATGAATACGGTCATCAGATATTGGGTCTTATAGCTGCCATGTTGACTTTGTTTGGATAACAGATACTGTGGGGAGAACAAGTATTTGATACATTTAGCAGGTTTTCCAACTTACAAAGCCTGTAGAAGTTATTCATTTGTGTGATAGGTACTCTAGAACTGTAAGTAACAAATATTCAGAAATAATCATTGAGGGACTTTTAAGTAATCTGCATATTATGCCTGTTAGAAGCCTTCCTGTTCTACCCTCATTACCTTTAACTGCACCTGTCTGAACTGATTGACTGCATAAAAGACACAATCCACATACTCAATCAAACTCAAAACTCTTCACAATGGCAAAGACTAGAGAGCTGTAAGGACATCAGGGATAAAATACTAGACCTGCACATGGCTGGGATGGGGCCACAGTATAATAGGAAATGAGCTTGGTCAGAAGGCAACAACTGCTGGCAAAATTATAAGAAGATTGAAGTTCAAGATGACAGTCAATTTCCAACAGAGACTCATAGGCTGTGTCCGAACGTCCACCCTAATGACTATATAGCGCACAATATATAGTTTAGGCCATTTTAGATGATGGCCCGAATGTCTAGTGGATGCAAGAGCTCTCTTTGCAAAGCATCTTTGGATTTGTTGTGTCAGCAAGAAAAAATAACGATTACCCAGGCACCATGCAGGTAGGCGGAGTAATGTGACTAATGGGGAGAGAAAGCTCCAAACAGTAAGTTAACTGAGTTTGCTATAAAGTCCAATATATAGTCCCTGCTTTATAGTGTCTGAGGCATTTAGGGGTTAGGGCGAACGTGCGGACAAAGTCATAGACGCATCCACTAATCAATCAATTCAATTCACCTATGTTTCTCCGTTGTCTGCACATGTGCCCTGCACTACTTGTCCCTGTGATGTGTTTATGGGTTCCATTTATCCTTTAAAGTCAAAATGTTCAACTCCCAAGTATTCAGTTACATCTGGATTGCACGTAAAAGTTGCAATCACAAATTGGAAAGTTGTTGAAACAGGATTGTGCCTGACCTTCATGCTAAAGATAGATGCTATCCACATCAACAGTAGTTAAACTTTCCTACTTTGACCGT
The DNA here is from genome assembly GCF_000732505.1 of Cyprinodon variegatus. Taxonomy (NCBI): domain Eukaryota; kingdom Metazoa; phylum Chordata; class Actinopteri; order Cyprinodontiformes; family Cyprinodontidae; genus Cyprinodon; species Cyprinodon variegatus. The sequence goes on from NW_015151637.1 coordinate 49,077, forward strand.
TTGTAGCATTTCTTTGTTATGTTTGCGGCCTTAAGTCAGTAATTCAGGGTTAACTTGTGTTTAGAGGACAATATCTTTCAGTGCTGTGAACATGTGCAAAAACTATATATAGTATTGTTTTTGTCATTGTTGGGACTCTTTTACCTCATAGGAATGCACCATTAATATATCCTGAATGCTCTGTTTTGTATCCATGCCAAAGTTTCTGTTCTGTTGTATCTTTTAGTTAATTCATCAACTTACCATGGTGCAAGTGTTCATCTTCACTTTGGTCCTGAACAAAAATCCATAACCAGTAGGCCTAGTGGCTAGGGCATAGAGGTTGGAATCCTGAGGTCCTAAGTTCAAGCCCCACTCCCACAGACTGCCACTCTGGGTTTCTGAGCTAGACACTTAACCCCACACTGCTCCCTGGGCGCTTGACGATGGCAGCCCACTGCTCCCCAAGGGGATGGGTTAAATGCAGAGGTAAATTTCTCCAATGTGAGATCAATAAATTTCAATTATTATTTTACAATAACTCTCAATCTCAGTGGGTACCCTAAAAGTCCCTTGTTTTATAAATTGTTTTCCTATCTGTAAAACATTTGTTCTATAAAGTTTAACTTACTGCCACAAGTTTTGCCATCCTCCTGGAGTAGCTGTCCTTCTGGACAGATGCAGTGGTAGGATCCAGGGGTGTTAACACACTGGTACTCACAGCCATGCTTCACTGTGTTGCACATGTCCATGTCTATAAAATGAAATTTATAAAGATTAAATCAACAGAGGAGTGTTAAGGTGTTATTTATAAAGGCAAATACTGCTGAGACAAACAAAACAGAAAATAACAAGTATAAACTTAGAACATTTTGCCAATTAGATTTTTGAGAACACTGTTGTTTGTCAGTATTAAATAACTGAAAATCATATTGATCACATTATAGTACATTGTGATTACTGAAAACTTTTTTCAAATGAACTGATTGATATTTTGTCCAGTCATTTTTCAATTATCATTTTTGACTTCAAAACAATGTTTCTTTACCAGTATGTTTCTCACATTCAGCACTCATTTACGGTAATTTAATGCTTATGAATTTTTTCATGACTGCATGTGTTTATTGTCAACTTTCCCTTCTAACATTTTTTGATTGAATTAAGGCCTGTCCCTCTGTAATTAAATAAGATGTTTATATATTGGTTGAAAATTGTTTAATCAGGTGGAAGTGCTTTATAAAGGACTATTGTGTGACATCTTCCCCTGATCTTTTTAATTACACTAAAATGTACACAAGTAAGGTCACTTCTGGTGAAAATAAATGAGTGATAATACAAATCAAATGTAAGTGTAACTTTAACTTAGAGCTTTATTGTATTTTTCTTTCCAGTTACACACAGAGGTCAGAAAAAGAAATATGGTTTAATTAAGTTAAGGTATCACTTTCTTTAAATTTCCGGCTTGTTAAAAGGTTTTATTAGCCCACTTACAAACTTGTTACTCAGTATTACATAAAAAAGCAAGAATGGTAACTGATTCTATAAGTGAGCAGAAATATTAGCGATCCACTCATTTTAAATTTATACTGTAGAAACAGGTGTTGAAAAAGGGTGACACTGACTTGTGCAAGTCCTTTTGTCCCTGTTGAGTTTGAATCCTTTGTTACAGTCACATGTGAAGACGCCCGGTGCACTGACACAGATCTGCTCACAGTCATGCTTCCCTTCCGCACATAGGTCAATGGCTAAAAACAAAGACAAATAGTTGTGTTACAAAATCGTTCATTTTTCATGTGTCAGTATATCACTTTCCTTGCATGTTGGTATTGGTATGACTTACATAAAATCATGATTAGAATGCTTCTTGCTTATAAATACTGAATCTCTGGAGATAAGCTCAGGTCATTTCAGAGCTTGACTGTAGAACTATTTGTACTTTTCCTAATCCTACTATACATGGATGAATAAATTTATGCAGCCCAAATATTGTTTGGTGAGGTACACTGACAAGAAGGTCATGCCTCTGTCATAACCTTGGAGAACTAAGGACATGGTGAAGATCTTCTCCAAGGAAGCAGAGTGCCCAGCCTTAAGATTACCAGCATCAGCAACAAGAATAAAGTGGAGCTAACTGAGAAGTATGAATATCTGGGGAAAATCTCAGACCATCAGCTGAGATTCTCCTCCAGCAGTACTACATTTAAAGGAAGTTCCATCAGTGGTGCAGTAATACCTCCTTAGGAAACTTTAATTACTTTAAAATCTGGGAAAATTGTTTAACTTCCAAAGTAAACATTCTTTAATCAGCACCTGGATCCACTTTCCTGATCTGAAACTGTCAGAGTTTGAGAATCCTTATCATTTATATTATAACAGTAGAGGAACTTTAAAACACAAAATAATAAAATAAACATTTGCACTTGGCCTTAATAATAATACATTATTTCTTCACAGGCGCTCTGTAGAAAACATGCAAATGGACAGAGCTTCATGCAATAGCAGCCATTCCAAATCGCCCTTCCCAGTTAAACGCCAGCCAATTGGCAGCTTACTCCCCTACGACTCCCAGCAAAATACCCTCCAACTTCCAGCCACTGGCCTTCTCCTTGGCGTGCATATTTTTTACTCTGACTCTACCCTTTCACTGAATTACAGGGTCAGAGCAGGAGATGAAGCTTCTGTTTACATATAGATCTTAATGTCCACAAATCATGACAGAAAGAATATTTTAGTACAAAGATTGATGTTTAAAAAGGAATTGTAGGGAACAAGCAAAGGACCAGCCAAGGGCCCATAAAAACAAAGTGGGGAAATTTTGAATGGCTACTACTGTATGTTTGAGGTTTTTGTATTGGTGAGCTTAAGTCATTCACTACATTTGTGTAACTTTTGTTCTTCGCAGTGACCTTGCAGAAGGCTGCATGTGTGCTTACATCTTGTAAAAAAAGAACTAAGGATGTCAGGATTCCACATACTATAGAAGTCCAGAGTTCCTGTTCTACTCAGAGTAGGGTATTTACTGTTGAACATGCAAACGGTGCAGCGATATGAGCCAAGAAAAACATGTAGGAACTACGATCTGCACTATTCTGAAAAGGCCCCTGTATAGTTGACTGTCTAAAAATTAATAAAATATGCATTGATGAGCACATAACAAATACTTTTTAACCATTTTTCTAAAGGTTGTGCAATGGTAACAGTCCCTCATAAGTACTGGTAATATTCGTTTGAATCTGATTATGACAGATATTTAATATTTTACAAAAAGAGACAGGAATGGTTAAAGACAAAGATACACTCTTCTGTCACTTAGATACAGAACTTTGAATTACTGGCTTCATGGCTTCGATATACTTGTGCATGTTTGTGAGCACCATGCACACCTGAGCAACTCTTCTCATCCTCATTGAGTCTGTATCCTTTGTTGCAGTCGCAGGTGAAGATGCCCGGCCCCATGTTCACACAGACCTGCTCACAGTCATGTTTTCCCTCAGCACAGAGGTCGATGGCTAAAATTAGACAAGATAAGTTTTAGGCCATTATTTCAAAACTTTTCTCACATTACTTAAATTGCTATTAATTGTAAATATGTCACTAAAAACA
>NW_015151637.1:53206-58016 GCF_000732505.1 Cyprinodon variegatus
CATTGAGTCTGTATCCCTCGTTGCACTCGCAGGTGAAGATGCCAGGGCCCACGTAGACACACACTTGTTCACAGCCATGTTTTCCCTCAGTGCACAGGTCAATAGCTAAATTATAGACATTTAATTAGTTAAATCCTTGTTTTTTTCATATCAAAAAACTAAAAAGTTTGAATACATAAACATTGCTACATATAAAACTATTTTTTTTCACCCCAAAAAATAATGTAAAAGGGCATCCAAAAAATAGCATGAGTATTTTAGTGCAATGTCAGTTTATGTAAAGTCAATGCCATTAACCAACCAGGAAAGGGTTAGCAAAACGAACTACGAAATTATAACTTTAACAAAGCATACGAAGGGCTTGTTAAGTGTTTTTTGTAAGTGCTGCGTGGTTTGCTCCAAGCAAATGGTAGGAGAACAAACAGAGCTATAGAGTTAGTAGTGTAAAACATTTTTTATCAAGATGAAAAATTCAAAACTGTTTTTAGAACATTAACAGAAATATAAAGCTCAGCTCAAAAATGGAGGTCTGACACCATTGTCTTTTCACCCATAGCTTATTCTGTTTTTAGCACACTGGGTCAGGGTATTGATGAGTTAAGCCAGTGGCCCTCATTCCTTATCCTGGATCAACTACCTGTTATAAATGTTACCTACAGCTGATGATGGTAAATAAAAGAATGTCATTACTTGATTTTATGCAGAGCCTGAGCAAATCAGAAGAAGAAAAAAAACAACTATTTGAATCAGGTCTTGAACTATGTAAAGCTTCCGGACTAGACTGTGTTTACACATCCATCCTGAAACACTGCACTAAATGGCTGTCTCTGGTGTTCACAGGTGTGTTTAACACCTTGTCAGAGACATGCCAATCTGTCATGTGCCAATCTGTCTCACAGCCGTCACCATCATCCTAGTTCGCAAAATACCAAGGAACGCAGAACTAAATGACTGTAAAGTACAAACCTGTCCCTCTTACAATACATCTGTGGTAATGGAAGTCCTGTGAGCACCTTAAGGTGACCTACCTTAAGTCCACCACAAACCCACCTTTGGACCAAATGCACAGTTCATCTACAGAGCCAACATGTCTGTAGATGATCCAGTAAATATGACTCTTCACTACATTCCGCAGCACCTGGAATCTGAAGAAACCTAAGCCAGAATCCTGTTTGTGCACTTTAGCTCCATCTCCAGTACTATAGTTCTAGTCCTGCTAAAGAAAAAAACTCCTCCAGCTGAGTGTGCCTTATTGCACCTGCAGGTGGATCACAGACTCCCTTACAGAAGGAAAGCAGCACATGAAGCTGTGAAAACAGGTCTTTCACTGCAGGACAAGCACCACTGTTTACCCTCAAGCCTGTACACTTTCCCTTCGGCCCATCAGTTTGCAGATGCCACAACCATTTACAATAAACCATTAAAGACTTCTCTCTAAGGGGGAAGAGTCTTCCAACAGGTGGGAGATTGATCAACCGGTGCAGCTAGAACATTCTGGAGTGCATTTGCAGGACTACGGGAGGAGATGGTCATGGACATAGGACCCCACCCCCCAAAATCATCCTATGTGTCTCTCAAGCTACCACTGTGAAGTCCTTCTGCTTCCTCGGTGCAAACAAGACCTCCAATGGGAGCTGAATATACCCTCACCAAAAAAGCGCAGCAGAGGATCTACCTCCTGTGGCAATGAAAGAAGTTCAGCCACATGTGTCAATCATAGCACACATTTACTCCACCGTCACTGAGTCCTTCTATTCAAGAACAGATCACTTCCAGAATCCAGAGGAGAGCAGGTAAAATTGCAGGTAAACCTTCCCACCTTGAACACAAACGGAACCTTCCGACTGGCAGAAGGCTGCGGTCCATCAAGACCACATTGTCTCGTTACAAAAGCAGCCTTTCCAATCTGCTAAACTGGCCCAGGTCCCTCACTAACACTTTTCACATTGGTGTTCATAAAAACAATAAACATCTTAACACATGCATATATCCACATGCATTTGTTTATTCTACATTTTTCTACCGCCATAGTTATATATGTTAACTGTATGTTTGCTGGTCTATTTTTAGCACCTCATCATCAAAACAAATTCCTTGCATTGTAAAAACACTACTTAGCCGCAAAGCATTTCTGATTCTGAAAAACTGACGTAAGTTTGATAAGCCTAATTATTTTGTCTCACCAGGTCAGTGTTTACATCAGGTAAAGCTATGGGATATCATTTGAAAAAAGTAACTTCCATAACTGATGTTGCATATAACCGTTTTGCAAAGACAAATTTAACAGTTCGTCTTTTCCTTAGTTATAGATAAAAGAAATACTTTTTTTTAAATGTAACTTTTTAAAAGGTATCTTACATTATCAGCACCTAGCTGATTTGAACAAAATGGGTCTTTTTTTTTTGTCTGATAGAGTTTTAAAGTAATAATTGTTACTGATGGGTAGATAAAACATGTTTTCAGATAATATGATCCCTAAAAACTGAAATATCAGAAGCAGTTACAGATACTCTTTAACAAGAAAAAAAATAACAAAAGGGGAAGAATGACAACCTTGTTGTAAAACAAAATCAGAAAACAGAACAATCAGTAAATCGTTAGATATGTGTATATTTGTATGTATATGTGTGTATTTTTGTGACAGCCCGACTAACGTGAGCAGGTCTTCTCATCCACGTTGAGTCTGTATCCGTCGGTGCATTCACATCTGAAGACGCCCGGGCCCATGTAGACACACACTTGTTCACAGCCATCTTTTCCCTCAGCGCACAGGTCAATTGCTAAATTACACATATTCAGTGAGTTAAACTTGTTTAGCATTAACAATTGTTCAAACACATGCATTCCTTGGTAATATTTAATGTAATTTTAACAAGGTAGACAATGTTTCTCATTGTTAATTTCTTAAGTCTTGTTGTTAATCATTTAATAACATAGTTGTGCTGATAAGCAAGAAGCTATTCCCACAAATCTGTTTAATGATGCAAAGTTAAGTTATACTCTTTAGACCTTCGTGTTTTCATCTTGATAAAAGTCATCTGCTAAAAAAATTACTGTGCATATTGGTGGCTGCTCCATCCAAAGTAATGTTCTGTGAAATCATGCTTTTAACATTAACCATGTCATTTAAGATTTATTAAATACGCTCATCTAATTAATGAATAGATCTAGACCACTTCTGTACGAATTCAAAAGAATTATAGAAATAATGAATAATAATTTTCCTCATGAAAAGATAAATCAAGCTGTTAATTTTCTATTACGTTGGCAACTGCTTCAGTTTCAGTAGTTTAGGTGTGCTAGTGCAGCAGGTACACAGATGTCAGGTAACATGAGGTGGAAGATAACCCCTAATTTGTATTGGAAGCTTGTAGACTGAAACGTGTAATATTAGTAAAAATAGCAGCAGGCATAATACATGCCACAGGTGACAAATATTTCCTGACCAACATTGCAGTGCTTATACTAAAATATAAAGTGTTGGCAGAAGCAGATATTTTAAAATCTACTAAAGGAGACTGAGAGGAAAAGTATCTGCTGTCTCGTTGTCACTTATAAACAAAAAAGATAATCCTTTGCATTGTCCGATTAGTGTAACTCTACTAATGTCTGTATACGTCGGTATATTTGTGGGAACTGCACTAACGTGAGCAGGTCTTCTCGTCCTCATTGAGTCTGTATCCCTCGTTGCACTCGCAGGTGAAGACGCCCGGGCCCATGTAGACACACACTTGTTCACAGCCATGTTTTCCCTCAGTGCACAGGTCAATAGCTAAATTATAGACATTTAATTAGTTAAATCCTTGTTTTTTTCATATCAAAAAACTAAAAAGTTTGAATACATAAACATTGCTACATATAAAACTATTTTTTTTCACCCCAAAAAATAATGTAAAAGGGCATCCAAAAAATAGCATGAGTATTTTAGTGCAATGTCAGTTTATGTAAAGTCAATGCCATTAACCAACCAGGAAAGGGTTAGCAAAACGAACTACGAAATTATAACTTTAACAAAGCATACGAAGGGCTTGTTAAGTGTTTTTTGTAAGTGCTGCGTGGTTTGCTCCAAGCAAATGGTAGGAGAACAAACAGAGCTATAGAGTTAGTAGTGTAAAACATTTTTTATCAAGATGAAAAATTCAAAACTGTTTTTAGAACATTAACAGAAATATAAAGCTCAGCTCAAAAATGGAGGTCTGACACCATTGTCTTTTCACCCATAGCTTATTCTGTTTTTAGCACACTGGGTCAGGGTATTGATGAGTTAAGCCAGTGGCCCTCATTCCTTATCCTGGATCAACTACCTGTTATAAATGTTACCTACAGCTGATGATGGTAAATAAAAGAATGTCATTACTTGATTTTATGCAGAGCCTGAGCAAATCAGAAGAAGAAAAAAAACAACTATTTGAATCAGGTCTTGAACTATGTAAAGCTTCCGGACTAGACTGTGTTTACACATCCATCCTGAAACACTGCACTAAATGGCTGTCTCTGGTGTTCACAGGTGTGTTTAACACCTTGTCAGAGACATGCCAATCTGTCATGTGCCAATCTGTCTCACAGCCGTCACCATCATCCTAGTTCGCAAAATACCAAGGAACGCAGAACTAAATGACTGTAAAGTACAAACCTGTCCCTCTTACAATACATCTGTGGTAATGGAAGTCCTGTGAGCACCTTAAGGTGACCTACCTTAAGTCCACCACAAACCCACCTTTGGACCAAATGCACAGTTCATCTACAGAGCCAACATGTCTGTAGATGATCCAGTAAATATGACTCTTCACTACATTCCGCAGCACCTGGA
>NW_015151637.1:59671-96319 GCF_000732505.1 Cyprinodon variegatus
TGAATGGAGACCATTGTCTTGATCATACCTATAAACTAGTTACAAAATGGCTTAAGGTCTAGAAAATTAGTTTGTTGGAGTGTCCATCAGAAATAACTGATCTCAGTCCCATACAATTCTGCCTCGAAGGGTATAAAAACTTTGCAGAAAACTATTGTCATACAATTGTAGAAAGATACTCTGAATGTTTAACCAAAGTCACACCGTTTCAAATTCAAGTTAAAAAGCACCAATGAGATGAAATTTATGTGCACTTCTGAGATTGAAGAAAGCTCAAACAAATTTTAGTAAATTTCTTGTAATTGGACATTAAGAAAAAAGGCTATGCAACTTCTTCACAGAGAAAGTGATGAAAGTGGGTAAAAATTAGATCCTTTCCTGTAATATTTTTTATAAGGTTTGACTAACGTGCACAGCTCTTCTCATCCTCATTGAGTCTGTATCCCTCGTTGCAGTCGCAGGTGAAGAAACCCGGGCCCATGTAGACACACACTTGTTGACAGTCATGTTTTCCCTCAGCGCACAGGTCAATAGCTAAATTACATACATCCATTATGTTAAATCTCATGTGTACAGATGAAACATCTTTTTTTCCTGAAAGAACACTGTGAGAACACTTTTACAACATGGTGAGAGAAATATAATAATCAGTTTCACATATGCAATCAGCAGCAACCTCTAAGTAGTCCCTGTTCTCCTGTTGTTATAAATCACAATAGCTGACAATCTGTCATTAAAACACATTTTTCTGTTGGCAGCAATCACACAGTTCTCAGACTTTGAAGATCTGCATGACTTAAAAACAGAGTGGTGGGTCTGACTTTACCTAAAGGTCTAAAAGCATCTTAATTTTTTGTCCACACGATCATCAGCTCCAGGTGTTGCTTGCCTCACTGCAACTGTAATGAGTGGCTGTGCAAACATACTAACCTCTGCATAAGCCTGGGTTTTATGGTTGTTTCAACATTCTCATGATACTGGCTGCCATTGTTTTTATGTTGTATTGTTTTTAGGCAGATTTAAAAGGTAAGCTACTTCTAAAGAAAATAAATATTTTCACAAGTACTGTAATCATTTTTTGTGGAAGGATATTACAGACATGTATGGGATTATATGCATTGCGATTCTGATAATTTTCCTTCTCTAACATGTATGTTGTTAATCCAAAAGGATAATTGATATAATGTAAACACCATAATGTTTTATGATATTTGCCTTAGTTAATGTTTTACTGTATATACACTTGGTGAAGCAATAGAAATTCATGAAGAACACCAACAAATGCCTTTGAAAAAATGATGGCAGTGAAATGTTAAAGACCATCCTTTGACCATTCTCACTGAATGAAAAAAAGACAGGGCAAGCGAAGCTACAGCCTGGCAAAATGGTTTGGTAAGTTTGCATCTAGTTTTAGTGTGAAGCAAAAGAAATTCAGCAAAGCTTTGAGATTTGCATGAAGTCAGCCAAAAAATGTACATTTCAGTGTGACTGGGAAATTTAAACCCATTTGAAGTCACAGCAAAAAAAGAAAAAAACATGTTGGATTTACAAACTCTACTCCTACAAGGTCGGGGTGATTTGAACCATTAATAATATCTTGATTATTTTAGGCTGAATGGCGATAAATATGATATTTATCTTAATATATTTCACTTTTCATAAACTAATTATAAAAAATAATCTCTGAATCAAAGCTTTGTAACAAATGTCACACATCGATATTTGTATAGCAAACAGCTAAAATATATTCCACTGGCATAATGAAAAGGACTCATAACTAAATATAGACTATATACATATAAACCAAGTAGTCTGATCTGACATAACTTTTTTAAACAATTATATTTTAAATATTATCTAAATTTCCAGATATATTGCCTTAATCAAATTCCTACTGCTTCTATTTATATCCAACTAATGGCTGCCATAGAGCTAAAAAAATATTTATGGTTCCGATTACATACGGCATCAGACATGAAAACTATTCCGCTGAGCCAAAGAGCTTTAAGTAAAACTTAGAAAAACTCATTTCCATTTGAATGAAAATCTGTTCAACATGAATTCATGCAAATAACATTTTGATTAATATGAAAAGATAGCAGCAGTTTAATTGTATGTGTCACAATGGAACATATAAAGAGTTATAAGGGTGTGTGAGACTAACGTGAGCACGTCTTCTCATCATCATTCAGCTGGTGGCCTCGGTTGCAATCACAGGTGAAGGAACCAGGTGAGCTGATGCAGATCTGTTGGCAGTCGTGCTTTCCCTCCGCACACAGATCGATGGCTGAAAAAAACAGGGAGAAAAAAATTATATAGATTCATATGTATAAATCGTAATTAGCTCTCTAATTTTCTATAATAATAAAAAATATCATGCATGTTTCTCATTTACCACGTTTTACTGGGGATGTCTGCACAGTCTACGCAATTAAAAAAACTAATGAATATGTTTCCTAAAGACTTTGCAGATCATTTTAATTATTAATTTATGATTTTAAGGGATAATCTGGAATAAATAGTCCGCCTTGATTTTTTAAACTCAATTTAAATCTTGGTAATATCTTTACCAGAGCATGTTTTCCCATCAGCATTAAGTCTGTATCCAGGCAAGCAGTGGCAGATGTAGGATCCTGGCGTGCTTTCACAGAGATGTTCGCAGCCGTGCTCAGACTCAGAACACAGATCAATACCTGCAGCACATTTCAAAACAAATTTAGCTTTCATGCAACAACACTGAAATATTATTGTAGTTAGTAATGTGAAAACCACAACTGTAAGCAGATTTTTTATGGGATTTTATGTCATAGATTTTCACAATGAGCAGCAAATCTGGACAAATAAAAAGTCTAACATTCTGTAAAATTGTATTCATGCTCCTTTACCTTAATAACATTTGTTAAAAAGGCATTAATGAATAAACAAGATAATGCAGAGTAATGAATACACCAGAAAGTTCAAGAATAAAGTAAAAAAAAACTTAAAAGATGTACAACTTATATAACATTAGCAATATATTTAGCATTTCACTCCTATCACTCCCAACAAGATATTAAAAGTTCTTCTAAACTGTGAGGTCTTGTAAGTTGAGCATTAATATAAAGAAACATATAAGGGTCACATATGGAGAATATTTTAAGGGGAAATTTAGGAAAAGGTAGCATGAAGACAGATGTGGTTAAAAGATGACATGGGAACAACTGTATTTAGTTTATCAGAAGTTAAAAGCTACACAGAAAACCTAAAGGAGAATCTTCCGTTCAAATGAGAAAAACTCACTCTACATGTAAGTCAACACATTAGAAAAATGCTACTACTCATAACTCTAAATCTAAATGGTGGTGGCATTAAAATCTATTCTGATACGTTTTTACTAAGGTGTGGTAATGATAATTTGACCCTTTTGGAGCAAAGCTAATAAAACAACACTGTCATATTTTTTTGCAGGTAAATTAAGATGTAATTTTAGTTTTAAGTTCTTGACCAAAGTCATCCCATCTTTTAATTTCCACAAATAAAAAACAATCACAAATTTCCCATCTATTCAGGTTACTATTTTTCTTTACATGAAAATATATTCTAACAAACTAGCCGCCTGTATTTTTAGAGTCAGAGTTCAGTTCAGTAAAGCTCCTGTTTGTGCAAAATACCTCAGACTAAAGGGATTTGGAAAGTCTGGTATGAAATCTATAAAACATTTTAGCAGTGAGATGGGGATTTTCTTAACCTTCAGGATAAACATTATTTATTTTCGATTCCACAAAGAAAGTTAGTTTGGCCCAATAAAAGCCAGCAGCATGACATTTCAGAATACCGGGTCCCCTATGCACTGTGAACATGACTTCATGAACTAGTAATCCATTTATTCAATAAATGTGAAGGTTTAAATGGGACTTTTATTAAAACATGATCTCAAATCCAGAAAGATGAACTTTCCAAAATACTGGTGATTTAAGAGCTCAAGAACATATTTAAAATTGTCCTGAGTCAGAGTTTCCCATTCCTATAGAAATAAGGAATTTTTATTTTTTTTACGGTTTTATTCACAGGGTAGTTTAGGCTATCTAATGAAATTATCGAAACGTTTTAGGCAGCACAACACAGATTTTCTTGTAAAGATTAATGAAAATAGCTAAAACTTTTTTACTTAAATAACATGTAATTTGTGTTTAGAAATATGTTTTAAAATGTTAACATCAAAAGTAACTGTACTGTAAAAAGCTGTGAGTTTCTGTTCAGCAGTCTCACCACAGAGCTTGTCTTGGAATTGTAGTCCAAACTGGTGGATGAGGTCAAACCTTTCAACCAGGAAGACATGGTCTTCAAAGGGCGGGGAGGCCATGGCTCTTAGTGATGTCATATCGGCTCTTGCTACTCCCACAGCATAGATCTCAATGCCTTTTTCTCTTGCCTCAGTTGCCACCTCTGCCACACGGTCCTGAGGACGTCCATCTGTCACAATCACTGCCACGTTGGGCACCTAGCCAGGAAGAAAATCATAACATTTCAGCTGTAAAGCAGGATGAGCGCCTGTTTAAGGTACTAAACAATAAGTGCATAAACTACCAATAAAATCCTCTGCTAAAAGCAGGTTCTCTTTTGAAGCCATGGATAACATCTGAATAACATTTTAACGACTTTTATTGGCGAAAAAATAACAATACCAGGAAAGTTGGCTAAAATGCAATATCAAAGATGGTTGAGAAAGAATTCAACCAAATAAAATAGGCCCACTTTAACTGAGGACAGAAAGTTGTGTCATATTTACCTTTGGTCTGTCTCCCTGCCCGGGACTGAAAGCTTCGTTCATCAAATATCTGATGGCGAGGCCTGTCATGGTGCCTTGAGCTAGTGGAACAATCTCATTGATGGCTTTCACCATGTTCTCCAGCTTGCTGTGGGTCTTCAGGGAGAACTCATTGCGCACCTGAGCAAACAGGAGATGATTATTGATTATTGACAAAATTGACAAAATAATTTCAACCATTCTTTATAAGAAAAATTTGCTAATTCAGGAATCTAAGCAAACAGAATACTGAGACCTATGAAAAAATCAACCCCAAAAGCTTTTGGACGATACAGTGCATACAGTACCTGGCTGGAGTACTGAACGACTCCCACTCTTGTGCTGTCGGGTCCAATGTCCAGGGTGTTCAGGATGTCGATCATGAACTTCCGCATGGTCTCAAACTCATGTGGTCTTACGCTGCGGGAGCTGTCAATAAGGAAGACCAGATCCACAGGACCAGACTTACATTTCTGATCTGGACCTAAAAGATAAGTTAATAAAGGCTGTTAAAGAGGGTAGTTAAAAAGAAATGGATCCTTTCTTTAAAGAAAATAAAATAAAAAATTTAGTCCAAGAAAAAAGAATGCTACCACGATTATCCAAGGTAGACAAATGTAAATCTAACCCTTTCATTTCCAAAGCATCTTTCTCTCCCATCAACCTGGCTGTGTGTTCCCTGTGGAGCTTATTGACAGTTGCCTTTTGTATCTCTGCTTCTGTCTCCTTGAACCCCACTTGGCAGATTGCTGCACACACTGAGACTGGGAGTTGTTCCTCTCTACTGTCACTGCATGCATGCTTTTTGTTAGGGATTGCTATCCGGTTAATGAGTCAATGCAATCAACTGGTTTTCCTTAGATAGAAAACTTTGAATCAATTTGACTGTATGATCTGGTTGAATTGTCTCTGTAAAGTGCCTTGAGATGACACGTGTTGTAAATTGGTGATATAGAAATAAAAATTAACTGAATTGAACAGGTCAGTTGGATTTTACAGGTCATTTAGGTGTTAGATCAGCTTTCTTAGGTATCTCAAATTAATGACATTTGCATTGTAGCAAGTTCCTATTGAAACTCAGCTTTGTAGAAGAGTATGTGAGTCGGGGTAAAAAATAAATAAATAAATATTCGTCCACCATCAATTTATTGATATAGTTACACATAATTCACATGCAGTTAAGTTAATCAGATTCCTGCTAATAACCTCATTATATAATTCAGGTGTGTCTAAGGAAAGACCTGTCTTCAGCCTGCAGCACATCCTGCCTGGAAGGATTTAGTATCACACAGTTTAACATCTTTTGACCAAAGAACAAATATAAAATTTTTAGACTGTGGTAAATATTTATTTGCAGTTTGCTTTTGAGAGATAAAGACTTTACTTGTTAAGAATTGTGATAGTGCTCACATTGCTCTGAGATGATTATTTAAAAAGCTCCTATATGGAATGTTATTCATATATAATTTAAGAGCTATACTCAGACTAATCTTGATTCCACACTGTTTGAACGAGGTTGTAATAAAATGACAAATGATAAAAACATATAGAATAACTTCACCTATTCATGATACAATAGACTACTGTATTTTCAGAAAGGCAGAAACATGAGGGCTGCCCCTGAATGCTCATTATGGTTAGAATAGACTGTAGCCATGAATGCGTGTGAGTTTTAACATCTGATTTTAAGCTGAAAGGGACATCTTGATTAATGCACACCCACAGTTTCAGCCCAGACAGATACAGTCAGTGGAAGAAGGCGTATGAAAGTGTCTTTGAATCCAACTTTAGTTACAAACAGACATGAGGAATATTCATGTTTAAGCACATCTGTGAGTCTTTTCTCTGTCCATGAAATCATCTGCAGATGGAATATGAATTAAACCAAAACCAACACATTATTTAAAATTTAATTTAAAAGTAGTTGATGATTGACATTTTTCTGTAAACAATCATTGACTGTATTGTGAGTCACATATTTGTCAGAAAATTAAAAGACAATATTGTGCTAATGAAACTCAGTAAATAGATCCAGAAAAAGAACACTGACCTGATTTTGGTCTTGCTGTGGTGAAAACCACGAGGATCAAAAGAATGAAGCAGCTCAATGCTCTAAGGTTTCCCATTTTCACCCTGATTATCACGAGTTTCCAGAACGTTCACCCGCTGCTCTACTTGGCTCCACTGGAGATGGATAAACTGTAAGGATGAAACATGGAGGGTCAGCAAGATGTAAATCAGAGAGAAAGATACAGAACTGAGACAAGTTTAAGGGGATGTTTTGAAGGAAGCGGAAGACCAAGCGGAAAGAATTCAAACAGAAGAGCTGGATTAAATCTAGTGTCAATGTTGGGATTAATAAGTAATGATAGTTAGTTTAAAGAGATAACAAAAAAAGATGATCAATCTCACAAAGGCTAAGTCTTTGTTAATAACTCTAACATTGACCTCACAGCAAAAAAAAAAAAATCAAAATTAACTGGGAAAATAGTCAAATAGAACTTTTATTCTGCCACTGTTTGGCTTCCTTTTTAGGTGTGTAAGAATAAAGCTGGGACTGTCTGCAGGACCTAACTTTAAAGCTGATATGGTCAACATTAGATGAAAATCAAGCTTTTATTCATCAAAGGGAAAAATATATATATTTTTTCTAGGTAGTTTTGATTTTCTAAAGGTCAATGTTGAGCATACTTCCAATTTTTTATTTTATATTACATGCAAAAATATATATATATATATTCATCCATACACTTTTTTAATACCTGCCTATTCATCAGACTTGTCATCCTCCCATCATGGAGATACAGTACATAGAATGGAGCACAGACATGCACACCTAAGGCTAATTAACAATGGACAGTCGACCTAACATAAGTGGTCTGGGATTTGCCTGAAGTAGCAAGAGAAAACTCAGAAAATTCCATACAAAAAGACACACATGCTGGCTTCCTGTTCAGGTATTTCTTTCTGTGGGTCAAATGAATTACCAACTGCTGAACTTTGGAGCCAATCTTCTGTACGTCTTAAATAGAGTCCTTTAGTTTTTACCTGAAACTTAAATTTGCAAGTTCTGTTTTGGTTGTACTAAAGCAGTTTGTATCTAAATACTTTAAATATCTTGCTTTACTGATGGTATAATATTATCATTAAAGTAGACTGGTAAACATACAAAGGGTACTTTATCTCTCTTCCTGATAATCGTATAGTAGTGCATCATTGAAGATATTATTTTGTTCTGCTTCATTTGATTTGTTGGTGCTAAACACAGTCTTTAAGGGGAAAGGGATTCCTGCAGAATCCCCTCCTTTGTATTCTGATGGCTGGTGCTGTGGTGGGACATTCCAGCCCTGCCCCATCATAAACCACTTGGCTGCAAACACCTGTTGAAGGTGTAATACATGCTTCTGCTAATAGAAGGCTGAAGAGAAACACACACTGATGCCTGATCAGCCTGTGTGTCTTTCAGTAACCCTGTAGGCTATCAGCTCCGTAGCAAAGGGGTAATGATGATGTCTGGAATGTGTTTATGTTCTGGGAACCCGGTTAACTCAGACACACAGCATGAAAGCCACCTCTCTGTTCTTAGGTCCACTGAGACCATCCAGTAGGAGTTAATCTCTTTCAGACTGGTAGACAGAAACTGGAATCACCATGAGCTCAGGTCAGAGTCATGAGTCAACAGATGTAGCAGAGCACAAAAGACCTTTTCTCTGCTTCTTGTCTCTGCTTTTTGTCTCAGTTTGTCTCCTCATCATCTGTTCTTCCTCTTAGCCTGCTTCCTCTTTTTTTCTTCAGTTTTGTCACTTTTTAATATTTTTAAAGGTGCACATTTGTAGATAATAAAAGTTCAGCCAAACATCTGGAATACATTATTCATTCTTTTTACATTCTTAGTGAAACATTTGTCCTCACTGAATAAGATCAGAAATACATCTTGTTTAAACGGAGCCACAGCGCTGTCTGCGGAGTCTGCATCTTCTTTAAATGGCAAATAGTTTTACATTTTAATGTCATCAAACCTAAAAGTCACAAAAGCATGAAACATTAATTAGACCCAATCATCATCCCCATTTTTTTTCAAACCTGATAAGTCATTTAATACACTGTCACAAGAAAGACCCCTGAGTGTCACCCAGGTAAAAATAAAAGCACTTGTAAATATAATGTTAGAATGCTGATGCCGTTTAAAGCTGTTATTTACTGGACAGAAATTCCATTCTAATGAGAAAACATAAAATGTTTGAATGATTAAAACAGTCTTTTGCCTAATAAATCATGAGACAATTCGTATCTTAGTTTAGCTAAAGGAACAAAACAATAGAACACAGTACATCGCTGATGGGAATGTTTGGGAACATTACGTTTATCAAATTAAATAACAAACAACAAAAAAGCAAGAGACAAAAAAGTGTTGTTTTTTTTAACTCTCCCAAATTCCACTGCTATGAATTTAATTCAAAGGTTTTATTAAATAAATCAATAATGGATCCTTTGTGTAATTAACTCTAGTAAAATAGCAGTTTGAAAATGTTGTGTGCTGTCAGACTTCAGAATATCTTAGCATGCAGTCAACTTCTACAGAATCCCAATTATAAAGATATAATTTGATTTAGCCATGTTACGGGGGCAGACCAGATTGAAGTCTGAAAACCCATTTTTAAACCTCCTCTTAACAACTTAGTTTAGCTTCCAGCGAGGTATAATTAAACATTTTCATCTCTTTGGGTGAAGAGTAGTAAAAACCATTCTGACAAGCTCTGCATTTTTGCAGCTTAAAAGAAATCCTTCTGTCCAAAAAAATGTTTTCCTTGTTTCAAAGACTGTCCATAGTTTTGACTGTATCCTCATTATCTATGCACACTTAACAACCATGAGACATTTAAAGGCTAATGTGTATTCAGTAAATGTTTTATAAGCCTAAGGACACTAACACCCTGTATTAATTATATGTATTTTTCAATTATCAGGGTTATTTTTCCCTCTGGCAAAATAAACTAAAAAAAAAAAAAAAGATTTTACTGGTTCTAAAAAATAAAAAACGTAAAAACTAAAAGGAAAGGTGTAAGGATATGGTTTGCCAGAAATCACTAAAATGTCAAGATTTGATATCAAACCTTTTTTTGCCCTTAGTCAAGTTGGTCACAGAGCAGCAGAATTTGCAGTAATAAAATGGGAAGTGAAAACTCCAAGTTGATTAATTGTTCCAATAGTGTAGATAAAAATTGTAATAAGCTACCGGTATTTTTATTTTTTTATTCTTTGAATCTTTAACCAACATTTTTTATTTTGATTAGGATATCAGATATGATATTTGCAGTATAGGCTCAAAAACCCTGACATAACAACTTCAGGAATTAACCACTGTCCTTTTAACAAACGGCCCTTGCCAAAGTCCCTAAATATTCTATTTTTACTGTTGACAAAACAAACTTTTCTCTATCTTTAAAAGGATAAGCATCCTAATTGATTTCCACAAATGTGTATTTCAAAGAAATTTGATCACTGCATTTAACCCCTCATTTAGGGAGCAGTGGGCAGCTTAGGGCATCACAAAAGCTGGGGTTAAAAGTAATGCTCAGGAAACCAAAGTGGGTTTAAAGTGGGTATTTGCAACCTTCTTGGACTGCCAGTGCTTGCATCCACTTTTTGAGATCAGAGTAAAATCTCTACTTATCAATTAAGAAGAAAATTTGTTTTCGGGAGAAAAAAATGTGATGGCTCCTTAGTAGTGGTTTCAAACAGAATATCAAAAGCTGCTTCTCCTGTTGGTTCAAGATTTCACTTGCAGTTACAAAAAACACCCACTATCAGGCAGTGTTGTAAAGCTTAACAAACAACACTGGTGCTTTATGCCTGTGAACACCAGAATTTAAAAAGTTTATATAAAGGCATAAAAGGGAAGGCAGATTCTTTAGTAAATCAGAAGAAAGGAAGCCTTAAAGCTTTTCTTGGATTTTACAAAAAAAAAAAGAAAAAACAGAAAAAGATGGACTCTGTTAGAAGCATGTCTTATTTACCTAAACAACCAGTATATTGCTGGAGATTTTTGATGTAGAACTTAATGGGTTTTAATCCTGGTGTCATTATTTCTGCATTAGTTATTTTTGTTATTTTTTGAGTGCTTTGTGAATTCACCCTGGGGCTTGTCAGCTAACTACTGGAGACAATAAACCAATATAAATATTGAAAGGAAAGATATGTCCATAAGCAGCCACAATGGGCTCCATGCACAACTCCACTACTTTCTGAACTTAAGGCAGCTCATATATTTCCTGTCTCTCATAACTGGATGAACTAATTAATCCAGGTGTGTTTCTGATATCACAAACCATGACGACAATGGCCAGACATATCTGGATTCATCACTTCATCCAGTAATGAAAGACAGGAAACAAATTATCTGCCTTAAGTTCAGAAAGTAGTGAAATTGTGAACAGAGGCCATTGATATTACAACATGAAACTAATGCAAAGATAAGCTAACCATTGTATGTCTCTATCTGCACACTACTGCCCCCTTCTCTGCTGAAGTATCAGTCTGAGTTGTGCATGACATGTGGCCTGTTACATGGCCACATGTCTATAAGCAGCCACAATGGGCTCCAGGTGGCCTGCTACAAACCAAATGGATATCTGTAGATTATGTGAAACTGACTTTGGTGATGCAATCACTGATAGCAGGGAGATGATCTTGTTTGTTTCAAGCATTAGAAAAGTTGAAACATTAGCTTAACAATGAATGAATAATGAACAATTAATGAGGTTGCTAATAGTTCTGATATTAAAAAATACATGAACAAACAAAGAGACAAATAAATGCATACACCATTTTAAATAAATTGCACTACAAGTCAATAAAGGAGACCTTTTATTATCCAAGTCAGTAATGAGAAAACCTGAAACATAAGCTTAAGCGTAAGCACAAAGGCCTCTCAGTGTAACTTTCTGTAGTGAAATGCCCCTTACCCACCACCTCCTACTAAGTCTTCCTCTCAACGTCACTGTTCAGTTACCAAACAGTGATCCACTACGATCCTGCTGCTGCTGCTCAACCCCTCTGACACTTAAACCCACACAACACTGCTGCCTCATATACACCGCCATATGTTCTATAATTATCCACATAGAGAATCATTCAGCCTAGAGCAAATATTTTCATTTTCAACATCTCATTGACTGACCAGTGTGGAAAGCTGCAAATTGTGGTGACTGGGTCCATTATTATTGCCTCTTTTACTAAGCTGTAAATTGAGAATGGAGATCCTGTTTCCTTTCATTAACATTGTAAACAAATCACAACAATATGGTCCTTGATTGTTTAAAAAAAACTACTTATTCACGAACAACAGATTGGCTGTGTTGTGTAGTTTTTTAATAAACTGCATATGCAGTGCAGTTACTGAATGTCTGAATAAAGTTGGAAAAAATGCTTTAGAGGTAAGATCAAACAAGGCAGCAGTAAAATGTTTGTGAGGCGTTTTGATGCCACATACTGGAGCGTCAACCAGCCGTTAAGTTTACAGAATTACTTCTGAAGAATAGCTGGGGCCCAGGCTGGCATTGGCTTATGCTGGCATGCAAGAAAAATTACTGCATCAGATGAAATCTACATATTTATTTTTATATTTTGGCAAAAAAAAAAAAATGAAAATACAACACATCCTATTTAAGTTCAGATGGCCCCTTGGAAAGTTTTCTCCTTTGTTCTCAGGCTTTTCCGTGTGATTTCAGCAAATAGTTCAAAACTCTTGAAATGATGGGAACTGGTTAAAAAATGCATTAATTTATGTTTTTGCAAAGAACTTTGTGTCTTTATGTGGTTAAATTTGCACTGTAGATTGGGATGTTGGTGTTATATATGGACTGTTGGATTAAATTTTACCATTATTCTTGTGTGGTAAAACATAGCATTAAGCTTTGCCTTGTAAGGACTTCCTACTGCGTTAGGTTTATGTTTTAAAAGTCTGATTATAAGACATTTCCTTTATACAGAAATCAATTTTTACAAAAACAGTGCTGAAACACATGGATCATATAGACCAACCACAGTTTGTACAATTTAATATATTTTCTTTCTGTTAAATAAGTGCAGCTAACAAAACTATAACATGTAAATCAGTAAATAAAAATAAGCAAGTAAAAGGCGGGACATCTGCTTATAGATTGTGGGAAGAACAGAAACGGAGCTGTGGTCCAAAACCTCAATATAAAACAAGGTTTATGGTATTATATGTAAACAAGGAAAAAAGCAAATCTTCCTTATAAAACTGGTTGTTCTGCTTTTAAAATCCATATTCAGTAAAGTACATTATAAAACTAGACATCAACTGTTCCAAGGTTTATTTTTATTGATATTTTATAATAAACAGTATTTAGTCATAGTGGTAAATTAAGTGAGCACCATCACTGACTTCAGACTGTATCAAAAATACGAAGGTGCAAGTACTGCACCAAACATCTGGTTGTTTTTTTTTAATAATCACAAGTTCAATCACAGGAAATAAAGGTCAACAGTCCTATGAAACAATCCAAAAAATACATTAATTTTTCTAATAGTAAAAAACTGACTACTGTAGTGCAATAAAATTGTTAAATTGTAGGCTCTGTAAGAAAATATGCATTGAAGTGTTGAATGAAGCTTAAGCTGGTATCTGATATTCTAGCAGAGATTTTTTGATTGTTTCTTGTTTTTAGAAGTGTAGACTATATTTGATTATCTGTAGCTGATCTTTTCTAATTATTTTGGGTCAAAACTACACTGGGCTACTCTACATTAATGTGAGATTATTTCAAACTGTGATTTTCTATCTTTACTTAGTTTAAAATTACAACTTGAAAGCATAAAAATGTTTTTTATGAGAATAAGAGAACACAGTCAAAGATTTGAGAGAAAAGCAAGCAGATGATTTTTCCAGATATTCCAAAAATCTTTCCCTGATGTCCTCTCAAATGAAACACCCAGAGGACTAAACAAACTCTAAGCTGACATCAACTCTAGTTTGAGGCTCCAGCAGAATAAACTGTACAAATCAAATTGTTTAAGCTGCTTCATTTCAGCAATAATTAGAGATCTAGGTTGTACAGTATCTCACTATTTGGCTGCTTAACCTTTTCCAATTTACTGACTCATAAAGAAGATACAATTTCATAGAAAAAAACATACCTCGTTACTTTGATTTTTTAGTCTGTATTAGTCTTAAGTTTAGAGTGACTAATGTGGTTTCATGCTGCTTTAATTAAGACCTTTAAAGGATAACTTCTTTGATGAAGATGCAGTAGCAGTGCCTCTTAGGGATTTTTTTCTTCTTCTTTTTTTCTGGTTTATATTGTTACTATCTAATATAATGGGAGTTTTCTTCCAAAAAAATGTTTTTGCAGGTGCTGGCACTGCTGGATATGTTCCTCTTTAAGATCAATCTGAGGAGATATTACCATTGCAGTGGAAACTTTACTTATCAACTGAGTCCCTTCTGTAAATAAAAGTAGAATGGAAGATCAGCTGCAGACAGAGTTCTTTCATATCCACAAAGATATGTAATTTTCAATGATGTCCTAAAATCCATAAGGAAAAATGCTAAATTTAAACAGGACAAGGCAACCTGTGTAATTTTTAATTAGCTTAGCCAAAGAAGCTAGGTAGATTAAAAGATCAGTTTGAAAATATGTAAGCAGGCATTAGACACCTTTGACATTGACATTTAGTGCACATTTAAATGTAAAACAATATATATATATATATATATATATAATTTTATTAATCCACTAATTCAAATATAGAGACTTTTGTCAAATGTTAGATAGTTTTTCTTAAAGCTTAGTTTGGTGCTGACTTAAGTATTTGCCAGTCTATAGCAAGTTTTAGATAAGATAAGTAACTTTAGAACCCACTTTATTTAGAGCTACTTGCTATTTTTCCATTTAAAGACCTTTAACCACAGACCATTTTCATGGTTTAAGATGATAAATTGCTTGCAACTTAACTAAATAGCCATCATTAATCGATTAGACTGACTTATTAACTGTATAAAAATAAACATTATCTTTATATTAAAAAGTAGCCTTGAAAAGTGTTTGTAATAGTGAAAGGCGTGTGTGAGAAAGCAGGAGTTCAGGAACAGGTGTTTATCTTTTTAGGCATACAGCCTGAAACACAAACACACATTCCTCACACTGGAAACCAGATAATAAACCCATAATGTAGAACAAACAGAAATAAACTCACATATGTTTCCGATTACATCCTCATACTGTAGACTGAAACAAAATACTCTCAACTTTAGAGTTGGACTGATCAGCTCACAGGTGGACATTTAGCTGAACTTGACCAACTTGGTTGTTCAGCCAGAGGGGATGGTTCATCACTGCATTGATTTTGGACTTGATCATAACAAAGCAGCTTAAGAACATCTTTCCTGCTCAGCACACAGTAAGAATAATGGCCTGATTATATCTAACTGCTAATATTTTTAGTTTTTGAACATGCTTGGATTACCATATGATGGGTTCTTATTTTCTATGTACAGTTACATGTAGGATGTGTTCTGTAAGATATAAAATATAACAAGTATTTGATTTTAACAGACTAATAAACTGGAACCTGGAGCTAAGTTAAGTTAACAGCTGCCTAAAACCAATTACATAGCTGTTGGACCTGGAGTTTCACAGAGAAGGCATTCTTCTTCTGCTTGAATAAAACTTGGCCTAGCATATATTGGTCTGGCAAACTAGGTATTGGTATTTATGGGCCTCTCAGGGTCTCATGCAGTTGAAAATGATGTTTTTCTACACAACCTTGTCAAAGCAGAGAACCATGAACCTGAAGTGCACCCAGTCCTAAAGAAGCAAACGCTACCATGCATAAAGTGGACATTACAGATGTTAAAAGGAAAGGTGAGTAAATGTCTATTTTGCTCATTGTCATACATATTTGAGGATAGTTTGTGCCTTTGATTGACATCACAGCAAACATAACGATCATTTTACTAATTCTGACCTTCCTCCCTGCCCTGAAGAAAAGCGATTCCACAGCATGACACAGCAGCAGCATCATACTTCATATACACCTCCACCTTCACCCTGCTGCTTCTTTCTTATATTTGCTGCTTGTGTAACCTGTAGATGGAATTTAGTGACTTTATTTCAACAGTGACTTGCTTCCATAACAGCCAGATTTGTTGAGTAACCATTTGTTACCAATTGTTTGCCTATTGGTTGTATAATCGAAATTTTGGCTGTTTCTTTATCTCATGCTCACTTTTTCTTCACCTGTAGTGTAAAGTAAATTACCACACATTTGGGAATTAAATTTGTCATTTCCTTTCCATTTCTGGATGATGGGCTGAACAGTTCTTTGCCTTGACACATCATTTTAAAACCTACAGTAACAATTCTTTAAACTTCAACAATTAAATCGCTGACCCATGTTCCTTGGTCTTTAAGATGCTGTTGTTCCCAAATGTGCTTTAGCAAACCACTGAGGCGGTCACAGAACAGCTGGATTTAGACTGACGATTAAAATACAAGCAGATGGGCTCTGTTACACTGAAAAAAAAAAAAAATAATGCATCAGTTTTTGGCATCAACTTAATCATATTTAGTTACTTTAACATATTTTTTTTTTCATGTCCTACCCTACTTAACATGAAACAGGTATGTTACGTAGATGCCAAAAAACGGGTGCATTATTTTTTTCATTGTGACTTATTTCAGTTTATGATATCAGGGTATGGGCCTTTTATCCATTACACATTCCATTAAATCTTCAGGCATCCCTAACTTACTGGCTTGTATTACACTTGGTATAAATATACATTTTAAACACATTCTCACATGTAATTCCTTGAAGTATTGTCCCATAGGTATAAACTGCCGATCAAAACATTAAGAAAATATTTTGTGGTTCAGATTACCTGTCACCTGAATAAAAGTACTTACCCTGCAATACAAAAGTGACACCTACTGGTCCCATTAAGGGGTTACACCTAGCAAAGAATACACTATTTATCCCACTAAAATATTTAAATTTAATCTGGGATGTAAAACTATCTAAACCATATCATGCTGATATTATTGGTTAATCTATAAAGATTGTTTTAGGCTAGTATTTATTCTTCATAATCATGTGTGAGCTAATAAGTTGGCGCCTGAAGCACAGCTCTGACAATATTCTCCCTTGTTTGCTCACTGAGCGTGATGTAAGACGATCCCTTTTTAAGTGAAGCGGAAATTAAAGGAAGAAGTAAAGGTGAAACGTGGAAAAGAGTGGAATGCATGTACAGAGGATGGAAAAGTATATGTTCAATATTTAACATATATAGGTTTCTCTGAAAGACTTACAGTCTGGATTAGAGCTGAGATAAAAACAGATAGCAGAGATATCAACCTTGTGTCCATCCAGTGACCCAGAAAGATATTCTGACTAAAATAAATGAGAGAAGACCAGAGGCAGTCTGAGGGTCTTTGCACCATCCTCAGATTGATTTAGGATTTGAGTGACAGCTGGAGCACATAGAGAGATGAACACAGTGCTTCTTGTTGGCAGCTTCAGATTGGAAGCAGATGTTGACTCTGCTACTGTTAGCAGTTTGGTTGACTGCCAAACTGTTTTACAGGACTTCTACCAGCACATTAATCTCACCTAAATACCTGCTGAGGTGCTTAAATCTACCTCAGCCCAAACTATCATATGAGCAGTAGTTCATAGCAACTGTACCATCTGAGAAAAAAAGCCCAATTCTTTAGCAATTAAAATATAATATTTTTGAGAATCACGAACAAGACTTATTTATCAACGTATTTTAGTGGCAATAAGCCTAACAGAATATGCACCTCAAACTCTAGCAGGATATTCTTCATGAACAGCTAACAATGTTATAATATTACTATTATTGTAACTATCTGCAATACTATTTTTATCTTATTTACCAGGGTAAATAACCACTGATCATCAGCTGTGTCTGTGTTTTGGAGGAGGTGGGAAGAGGCTAACATTAATGCTTTAAGGCAGGGGGGTGTTGTTCTTAATCCTGAGTAATTATTACCAACTAAACCTCTCAGAAAGCTTATTGCCTTGGTGAGTTTATGAACAAATGTGTTCCTTTTAAAGTATTATTTGAATAATTAAAGAATAGCAGTAAAATCTAAAGTAAAAGGAGAACTAAGATCAGAAACGACCTTAAAATGCCTTTCTGGTTTGTGTCCAAAGAAAGCTCCTGATAACTAAACAGTGCACCTGTGCAAGTAAAGGTTCAATGAACATTGTCAGTAGGGAGTAAAAATGTTTTAACATCTTTCAGACATAAAATCGTAAGTAAAACGAGAGAGAAAAGCTGCACATTATTCATTCCCACTAGGAGCCTAAAGAAAACTCATAGTTAATCCAGAAAAATACAGTCTGCCTCAATTGCCCAGATTAGTTGACGCAATCGTGGACCCCAGGACCCCTGCTGTTATCTCTCTGTTTTTGCAGACTCGGTTTCCTTTTGATTAAAAACTGATTTATTTCTGCTCAGACAAGCTAAATAATCAGTCTGTCTCTGACTACCAGTTTCAGACTGTCTGCACACAGCGTCACCTCCAGGCAACCAGTGGGAGCCCACAGCATTACACCCACGCACTCACATTCATTCATCCATAAAATAAAAAAAGAAACTTTCATGCCTCTTCCTTTATCTACTTTTTTAAATTATTAGCAATTTTAAGTAAGAGAGAAAACAATAAAGGAATACTTAAACAACAGATAAAGCTGGGTTGCAGTGCTTTTTGTAACATTATTTCTTTAAGATTTATTGCAGCATATTTGCGGAAATTTAGAAAACAAGATTAATTTTTTTACTTTGTGATTCAAATTTTTTTCTATCAAGTCAGTGGGGGAAAAAATTCAGATACAATGAAAAAAAGAATCATGCTTGGTAAAAATAAATTAAGAAATTAAAATAATTGATTTGTAGCTTTGGGAAGTTAATTCCTGTCTAATGATGCGCAACAACGTTTGATTTGCACTTTGTGCAAAAAGCGCGTCGTGCTGGTAGATAATATTCAAACACAGGGAAGATGTTACCAGTTGTTGTTGTTTTTTTTTTTTGTTTGTTTGTTTTTTAACAAAGTTGTTTATTTACACCAGTCTGTGTCTTCCTGTCAGAAACATCAATGCAACAGAGCAGACTCTCCCATGCAGACGCCGCTCTGCCCCCCTCCTTCCCTACCGACCCGACTAACCCGCTGACTCACCTGGGGACGCTGCTGCCCGGACACGACGCACCGAGGACCGGAGGATGGGACAGGTAGCTATTCAACTCAGACACAAACAAACTTGCATATATCAAAAAAACTAACCCGGATTAGAGACGGTCGGGTTTAGATTATCCCAGATCAACCGTTGCCTTGGCGCAGAGAATGAGCGCTTGGACGTGAAAAGGTCTAACCTCTGATTTACGCACTGATGGAATGCAGGAGCTGAGGGGATGTGTGGAGGTATTAGGATGCCAGGGGGAAAGCAGCCTAGTAGGGGAGGTGGAAACCGCACCCCCTGCTTCTGAAATCCGAACATGAGAGACTTGGAAGAGTTTGGGACAAAAGTGAACAGAGATGCTTTCAAAATTTCCTCTTTCCCAAACTCTAAGTAATAAATGACAAGTTTTCTAATTCCTATATTCTAAAAGTATTTTGGGTACGGTTTTGAATAAAATGATCCTTTCATATAATTGCATGTAAACCCAGGCTGGTCTGGTTCTTGTGCAAACTTTATTTTGGGGAATGGCCCCTCTTCCTGTTTTACAATCTGGAACACCTGTCCAGTAAGCCATGCTTAAAACCTTGACTCCACTACTTGACACCTGATCTAAAACGTTTGGCCCTGGCAACAAGTGCAGCAAAAGAAGGATTTTTGGGGAGATAGTGGACCCCCCCCACCCCCCACCCACCCGGTTTGTCCTCAGTGTTTCTTCTGTGACATACCAGAGTCTGAGCTCACAACTTGTGGCACGTTGACCTTTGAACAGTGCACTGTCACCTTGGTGACTGACCACACACAAATACATTCACACACACACTCAGAGTCATTAGTGTTTAAACCGGGTCACTGGGATCATCCTCAAACATCAGCAAAACTGTTGCTCTACTGCTCAGAAAGCAGAGTCTCTTCAGTGAATGTCCATGTTAATATTCATATAACAAATTATGAATTTTTAGTTTTAAGTATACAAAGACTGTTTAGATGAGACCGTTCAGCTTCTTTAAATACTTGTCTCCTGGTATATTTAAAATGTTTCAATTCAACTGATGGGGAAATTCTGAAAGGGTTAAAGGAACATATAAGTACTTGTAACTCATGAAATTATTTAATGCGGTAAACCTTTAATGTAAACCTTTCTTTTTACTTCCTCTAAATGTATCGTGTTTAAAGACTGCCCAGTCTTGGGATAATAGTATGCATGTTAAAACAATCTAACTTTTGTTTGAGCATACAAAAGTTAAATTGAATGAATGCACCTTTTCCTCCTTGTTTGAACCTTCTTTAACTACTATGCCAATATGTAACCAGTGAATTTCTCCGCTGTGAGATCAATAAAGCTCACCTAATCTAATCATCTAATCTAATTTCTGTTTTGCTTATGTTTAAAAAAGGAAAAAGTGAAATTTAGAAAACAGTTTGTGTTGTGCTTTCAATTAAAAAAAAATGTAATTAATTTAAAATACTACTTTTTTTGTTGTTTTTTTTTTTTTTTTTTTGTTCTGGGGATGTTTTCATTTATTTCACAAGAGCTCCAAATCTGATAGAGTGAAGATATAACAAATGTGAGAGGATTAAGAAGAGAAAAGGAGAAAATATTTACTCAGAAATACAGAAGTAGGTGTTTGACATTAAACTGATGGGTTGCTGGTCCAAAACCCTGCTCCATCATTTCAGGGTTTGTGTCTTTGGCCAAGACACTTCCTGCCTCGCCCATGTTTGATGCTCACAGGGTCCATATTTGTAGCCTTCTTTTTCAGTGTGTCCCAGGGCCCAGGGCTGCTGGTTAGCACAATTAGCATGATAATGTAGGTGTCAATGTGTGAAGGACTCATTAAGTGCTTTGGAGAACTCAGTCTTGTTAAAGTGTTTTGCTGTCTCTAAAATTAGGTTACTCATTCTGTTTTTTTTATATAGACATAAGTGCCTTTCCTAATCATGTTTTATCAACTGAATTTGTAACAGGTGGACTCCATTAAAGCAGTAGAATCATCTCAAATATGATTAGCGGAAACAGTTTGCACCTCAGGTCAAACCAGAGCTTCACAGCAAAGGCTGTGAATACTTTTGTTGATGTGATTTATTAGGTTAATACATTTGCAAAAGTCTCAAAAACATTTTTTTCACATTTACCAGAAGTGTCAGGTGACAAAGAACAAATACTTACCTTGCTTAAGAAGAATTTGTGGCTACCTGTACTTTACTGGAGTAATTATTTTTAGGCAACATTTTACTTCTACTCCGTACATTTTTTGCAGTTATCTCCACTTTGTATTCCTTACATTTTAAAATAGACTCATTAGTTTTGTTTTATTTAAGCTAATTTTTGTTATGAACTGATGGCCTGTATTTAAAAAAACAAAACAAAAAAAACATCAAAATTATTTGCTTCATCCAGACAATTTCTTTGTCCACTTCTGTTCTTCACCACATTTTCAGGATGATGCAAAGTTAATTTGACACTGTTACCATTAGTTATAAAACAAAGAAACTTGAGTATAAGGAAATTATCATCCAGAATTGTAGAAAAATGTTTCTTCAAAAGTAACAAATATAGCATTTTACTTTTATACTTTAAGTAGTTTTTAAAATTGTACTTTTACACTTTTACTTGAGTAAAAATCTTAAGTTGATACACTAAACTCTACTAAAGTAAACAGTATGATTTATACTTCTACTTGAGTAATAAACATTAATACTTTTCACACCCCTGACATTGCCATAATAGGATATATCATTTGGAATTTTCAAGAAAGAAAGATTTATTCAAAACCATTTCAAACTAGCACAGCATTTTACCTCATATCGTGACCGACACCTATTGCTAAAATTCGCAGGTCTGTATCGCAACTTTTGGAGTCCAATGCTGAGGCTGTCAATAGTTACTGCTGCCACCCTCTGGTTTAGTGAGGGACTGCCTGTTTCCTATTTAAAACACTATCTTAACAATGTTAAAGAATCCTTAAAAAATAAAAATAAAAAAATGCTGTATCTGGTTTTTAATCTGAATCATCACCAAAATTTATTTGGGTTGTTCCTTGGCATGAAGCGTACCTCTGATAAAAAATTATTAAAAATACTTTCATAACTTTTCAACTTATACTGTACACTGACAGAAAATTTGACAAACTCTCCTAAAGCTCCTCTACAAAGGTAACAAGGTTGCAACATAATTCACTGTAAAAAATACTGCTTGTTTGAGAAAACCTTTCAGATACAGTAAATATTCCAAGCCAAACTTTATAACGAACTTAATTTTAAACAAGTTGTTCAAGAAAAATTCAACGTAAGAAAACAAAAAGATGCTTTTTCAAACACATTTAATTTGACCCATGTTAACAATCAAGATAACTCGGTTTTATAACTTACATTTGCAATTTAATATTAAACTAAAATGTAAAAAAGGAAACTTAAAAGGATACATAGATACATAGAAATGAAGTTCATACAGTAGCTGTATCTTACTGACAGCATTCTGATTTAATTAGGAGACTCGGCGCAGGCTTTCAAGGCTGCCAATTTCTGGGAGGAGCAAGAGAGGCAAAAGAAGCTCATGCAGACCAGAGCGTCACCATTCTGCATGCTAAAGTCGCTCAGAAATCCTATGGCAACGAGAAAAGGTTTGATGCATCTTTGGCAAGATATTTATTCACCGTTTGAAAATCACTCTGTAATGCAAAGTCTTATATAAATAGAAAACATTTTAGAAAATATCGAATAGTTTACTCATGACAATTCTTATTCAATATGTCATTTTACTGAATCTGTTTGGTACATTTTTATCTATTATTGGTTTTGTCAGTTTTGTGTTATTTGAATTACTAGTGTGAATTTATCTTTCTTTTAATAGGAGGGTGTGTAAACTTTCAATTACAACTGTATATACAGTATGTGTAAATGTAAACTTTTCCATCAGGTTTTTTTGCCCCCCTCCTTGCGTTTACATCGGAGGTCATGGATGGAGAGTCATGCAGGATCATCTCAAAGGTGGAAAACTAAAAACATTTCAGTTAAGATTTGAAAACCATCCCATTTTATCTAAATCATTTCTTCTTTTTGACTTTTGATTTTCCTTCCCTAAAATTTTTATTTGCTCTCCAGCAGAGGGTTATGGGGATTCGGTTTATCGGATATGCGGTTATATGTGTCTAGACACTTCAAATCAGACACAGGCAGACACATTTAAACTGGTCTTTGATGAGCAACCAAACTCAAAGGTAAGAAAGCTATGATCCAGTTTTTTGAATGAATGTGTTCAAAGTAGTGAAAGTGGCTACTTGGTTTTATGATTATAGCAACCTTTTGGCTCTAAATGCTAAGGCAAAAAGGTCATGATTAAACCAACGTTGTGACATTACCAGTATTTCTTAGAGCCTCAGGTAAAGATATGGGCAGAGCTCTCAACTGATCACCTCTCAGTAACTGAGGCTGTTAAACCTAAACCTGTCACAAGAATAAACTAAGAAATTTAGTATATTCAGGAGATCTTTAAATCATACATACTTTCTTCTGTTAATGGTTGTGATAAAAAGTTGCATAACAAGCTTTTTTCAGGAAGTTTTTTCAGGTGACGCTTCCAGGAGCTAAGGCTTAAAAGTCTATTGGGCGCAGACCCGCCAGTCCCACACCATCCCTGTTTATCACAGGTGTTAAACAGGAGGAGGTCATTGTGCATAACTCTAAAAAGGAAAGGGAAGCCGGGGGGCACAGCTTGAAACAACCACAAATAAATATCAGTAAACAATCCATGCAGATATAGAATTTAAGATGTTTTTATGAATTAATATGGTATAAATATGAATGAGGCTTCATGCCTACTGTACCCCAACTACTAGAATAATTGATGAAGGATTAGAAAACAACTAGGATAAGATGTAGCTTAAACATGACCCTCTCACCATATTAAACCTTATAGGTACGTAGGTACTCTGCTTTGCCAGATCATCTAGGATTTTTGGATTTGTTTTTTTAATGAATTACACCTGTTAACCACTCTGTATTTCCTGTCAGCTCTTACCACCACATAATCATAAATGAAATTACTCTGCCTAAAGACACAAAATAATGTTGTGAATTTATCCATAAATTTGGTATGTTATAGTCAGTGGTAACCTACGGAAGCCAAGAGCGGTCGTGTCCCTCAGATACTTTTTCACAGTGGTTTTCTCGAAAAATCTTGTTAATTTTCTCATTATCTGAACATAATTAAAGCCGTTTTCTCGTGATAATGACATGATAAGTGTGTGTTAAAACTGATTACATCCTTCAATACCACAACAGCGGGAGAGGATTACGGTAGTAGTATAAATCATAGCAGCCTATGTGTACTTCTGTAAATAATCCCGTTTTTAACTTTTAGGTAACTAGACAACGTTGTTGGTTTGATGATTTGCTTCTACTTCTGATTCATCAGCAATTAAACCTATGCCTTCGGCACGTTAGCCCCAGGGGTTTTCTGAACAGCCCAGGTGTTACGCCTGTAACAGTTATTAAATGCATTAACCCCCTAAATAATCAAGATTAGAGATTTTTGTAAAAAAAACAGTCAGTTTTGTTTCTCCTGTATTCCATGCAATCCAAATATCCACCACCACCTCGCAATGAGTGAAAAGAAAAAGGAAACAAAAAAACGGATTATTTGTGCACACGCAGTGCTGCGACTGCACAACTACAGGCACCATGGGCATGAGGCTGTTGGCCAGCCTATTTCATTACTCATACAGATTAATCATCTCGTTATCTCAAGAAATCAATAACTGTTTTCCGTAGTAACCCCTGTGCTGCCTGGATGTCCTTGTTAGTATCAGATAAAATCATCCTTAAAGGTATGATATAATGATACTTAATTTAATTTACTGTGACCACCAAATATACATATATACATTAAATTAACCTCTCATATAAACACCTAGGTTAAACTGCATTTTCTTTTTGCTCTCTTGGGTGCTGTTGCCATCGGTAACCATCAAATAACACAGCTGTGATTTATAAAGGAAAACTGGTTGGTTTTGTGTGTGGACATGGTTTTTCAAATTTTAATGTGTTATTGGTGAACTCCATTTTTGTACGGATGTCAAGCAATGTTTTATAAATGAGACCACTGGGGTTTACCCTTGCAAAATTACTAAGGAGGTCATGGGAGTTTGGCTGATAAGTATTTTGTAGGTGTAATGCAGATGTACAGGGTATCAGGGATGCTTTTAGAGACCATCCATGAATTAAGCTGAAGCTGCATCAGCACTTGAAGCACAGGGTAAAACAATTTTCTGTGTGGGCTCAACCTCTTTACAGATGGCAATTAAGCTCAGTCCTGGTTATAGTCATGAGGAGGAGTACAAGGTGTAGTTTTGGAAAAGAAGGGATGTTTTTTTTTTTTCTTTTACAGATGATGTAGTTTGGTTGTCATATTTGGGTCATGACCTTCAGGCTGTACTTGAGTAATTTGCAGTATATTGTGAAATGGATGAAGCTCTGAACTTTAAGGTCACGGAACTGACACAAGTAGATTCCTCTTACTAGGTTGATAGGAATCTCTATCTCAAAAGTAGAAGTTCAAGTGTATTTACTCGTTGTCACCAAGTGGTACTAACATGTTATGTGGCACTGTCTCTAACCCTGGTTCTTAGGACTCACTTTTCTGCATGTTTGAATCATTTCACTATTGCAATAGACATGCAAGGCTGGATTAGAGATAAGGTAAAGAAAGTTGTCATCTAGGAGCAGGCAGAAGAAGGTTTGCTGCTTTTCAACATCTATGGCAATGGGCTGAGGTATTTCAGATGTCTAAACTAGACGCCTCTTAGACATATATTTAGAATAGTTTCTTAGTTTAGGTCAAGAACATTTTAGAGGTACTATTTGGGATCCTTCAGAATAAGCTAGAGAATGCCCATGGGCAAAGGGTAAGTGTTGATGTTCTGATGGATAGATTTACACACAAATTGTAGATTTTAAATCCAAGATAAAACCCCCAGATCGAATATGAGCGGGAGGTATATGCTGTTCAGTGCAGCGAGGAATGCTCTCATCTTTATATTGGAGAAACCAAACAACCTCTCCACAGACGCATGGCCCAACACAGAAGAGCGGCCTCCTCTGGACAAGACTCTGCAGTACACCTACACCTTGTGGACAAAGGACATTCTTTTGAGGACCAGAATGTCCATATTCTAGATAAAGAAAATAGGTGGTTTGAGAGGGGCGTGACGGAAGCCATCTATGTTAAGAGAGAAAAAACAACTTTAAACAGAGTTGATTGACTCAGATTCCAGCTTCCAAAAACATAAAATTCAATCACAGACATGATCCCTTCCAGATATCACCAAACGCCCCACCCCATCACAGAGGAACGAGGGACCTACCCGCTCCAGCCGGTGAACAATACCTCCTTAACGACCGACTCTTAACAATCATAGACAGGTTTAAGGTATCACAGGAGACAGACCCCCCCCTTAACGGCAATCCCCCCCTTAACGGCAATCCCCCCCTTTAACGACCGACCCTCAGAATCATAGACAGGTTTCAGATTTACAGGCTAACGATGGAACCTAACAACCCATTCATCGGTTACCAGCATGTTTCCAAGCGATACAAGGCTTTGTCTATATAGGACTCAAACTCACTGCGGATCCAGGCTTTTGAATTGAGAAAGCTTCCTGGAGAGGTGGCGAAACGTCTTCAAATTTTGGAAACCAAGTCCAGTGGTTTTTTATTTTTATTTTTACGGAATGACTATGACCTGGATGACTGGGAACCTTCATCAGCATATTTACTGGGGATGGTGAAACAGTTTCTTGTGTTGCCGCTGCATAGGCATGATCCTGCATTGTCCTGGAGACTTTTATGCATTTTTTTTGCTCATGAAAATGTATCTGATTATCAGTGGGGGTAATAATACACCAAAAATGGCATATATATAAATGCAATCAACGATTTCAGGCAGTAAAAAGAGAAATAGTTACAGAATATCCTTGAAACTTCTTGTTTAGAAGAAGCTAAACCAATTTCCTGAAACAAATGTTCAGTACTCAGCCAGAGTTGTACCAGTTTATGTTTTAAATTTCATCGTATAAATTTAAACTGTGACTGCCTTTGTTCTTACAGCGGCTGTTTGCTTGCGCAAAGTCTCTCTTCATCTCCGATCAGGACAAGAGGAAGCATTTCTGCCTGCTGCTCCAGCTTTTTTTGGGCAACAGACAGGAAGTGGGATCCTTCCAAAGCAGGATGATCAAAGTGATCTCCAAACCTTCCCAGAAGAGGCAGTCCATGAAGAATGCTGACTGTGAGTCCTGCTTTACATTTTAGGAAATCCATCTGTTTTTATTAACTTTAACAACAAAGGAATGCAAATTTCTTATATAACAATAAAACCTAAATCGTTTTACAAAACAGATCCGCTGAAAACAAGAAGAAAATGAGAAGTTTCTTGCAAAATAATTTTTTTTTAAGTGTATTTCAGAACTATCAACATATTTACACAGAGAAGAATAGACATGTAGAGGAGGAATGAGTTTGGAAATAATGTATTTAAATTTAAATTGTTTCATGATTTTATGTCTATTGCGTCAGAAATGCCCTAATCAGCGTAAACGGGACAAATCAGATTCGCTGATTCGCTGAAACGTTAAATTAGTTGTCTTCCGTTTTTTTAAAGGTTTGATCCCTCCAGTAGTCTGGACTTTAGAGACCCACTTATGTGTTAAATGTTGTTGTATTAAGCATGACCGTGATTCAGTTTAAGTTTCTGTGTCGGTCGCCTACGGACTTGCGTTTCACCATCCAAGTTCTCCGATCTTATGACTCTTTATGCTTTGGAAATGTTCCTGCTTTAAAATTACAAAATTTGTGTGCCAACATGTGTTTTCTGATCTTAAGAGTAATAAGATCAGGTAATTTTGCCATTGGTACAAGGCATTTAAGTAGGAGGTTGCTATATGTGCAGTGTGTTGGCTGAATTGAAAGGTTTTAAATGTACAGTACAGCACTATACAGGCAATTTAACAAGTCATTAAACATCAGGTTTCTGTAAATATGGGATATGTGTGTCACTGCTTAATGCCTTCTGTTGGGACAGAGGGCATCTGGAATACAGTAGTAGTTTTAAAAACTTTGCTTTAAAGCTGACTGAATTTCTAAAAAAAAAAGCACTGATATGTACAAATTTACATTTTATTATGAATTTACCAAACAATAAATATTCCTATCATGCAATTTTTTCAAGCATAATATCACTTATTAAGAAATACTGTCAGGAAATGAACAATGCAGTTATTATGACTGTCTGCACACTGCTGCAAAAATCAAGCATCTCCTTAAGTAGGAGTTCTGAACTAAATATCGAATGGAAAACAATTTCTCTTTACAGAAAGATTGGAGTTATGAATAAGTGCAGTGTGTCTTACAGTGTGCCTTTATATATTTCCAGTGTGTATATCCTCCTTCTCCAAAGTGGCTTTGTTCAACCGTCTACGCTCACAGACTGTCAGCACTCGTTACCTTTCTGTGGACAGAGGAGCTTTCATAGCCAGCGCCAGACAGTGGACAGCCTTCACCATCACCATGGGTAACTGTGCCACTGCATGCGTGTCATCTCTATAGTAGTTTCAAAGCATATATACTATATGTTTAGATAAGGACACATACTGTTTATGTCTGTTTATGAATACAGACTCATTCTATTACATTTTTATTTAATAGAATAAAATTCAAATTATATCAATAAAATACCCTGTTACAAAATTTTTAGCAGACCTTTAAAATATTACAAATTTAGAGTGTGGAGAAACAGCTTTTTCTGACATGTTCTTTTTGCACATTCTGCACTACACTCCATCATCATAGAATAGAATAGAATAGAATAGAATAGAATAGAATAGAATAGAATAGAATAGAATAGAAATACATTTTTATTGTCCTAAAGTAAGAAAGTTCAGGTTTGTCAGTGATAAAATAGGTTTTCCCACATAACCAAGTATCTGATCCGGTATCAGAAAGAGCTCAGTAATGTTAAACACATAGGAAAAATTTAATTTGGTGATAAGGTGCTACACAAAAATAAGTATACAGTTAACAAAAATACACTTGGAAATAGAAATTATGTAATAAACAAATGTGAAATGTGTATACATTTTATGGGAATATAAAAATAGTATAACCATTGCACAAAAATTCTTAAAAAATATACAATAACAAAAATATGCACTCCAGTCAGATAGTATTTAAATGGACTGAGATATTCCTATTATTTACAATGGGAAAGGGCCATGAGGGTAGCCAGTCCTTATTAATGGAGGCAAGGAAAATTGTATTTCTTTGCACAATTCACTATGAAGTGCTTAACGTGAATGAAACAATAAAATAGAAGGAAAATAAAAGCAAATAAAGATAAAAACTTAAAAAAAAGCAGGTAGTAAACCAAATAAAAAGTTGGACAAACTTTGGAAAAAGGAAGTTATTGTTTTCTATTTAGAAGTTCATAGATATTTATTATCTAAAGTGATCTCATCTATAATTATAATTAAATAGAGCATTAGTTCTATTAATTTTTTGTTCACACTTAGTAATAAAGTTTAAGCATCAGGGATTCCTATTTGATAACATAACCTCACCAACAGAGTTCTGAAACTAAAATATCTCAGATAGAAAATGAAATAAAAATAAAAGTAACATCACAGCAACACTGTAAATTTAGGCATCTAGAGGCACTAAGCATGTAGCTTCCAGGTTTAGTGTTAAATAAAACAGTCTTTATTGACATTGAAATGCAGATAACTCCTAAATAAGAAATCATGGAGTTACTTATAAAGATAAGGGCACATTCACCCTCTAGCTTAAATCCTACATCAGAGAGTCAGGAAGATGTCAAAGTTCATATATCTGTTGTGTTGGTTAAGAACAGCTTTTAGCTTGGTTAGCTCATGTGTTTAAGGGCAGCTCTTATTGCTATAAGATGGTTCTCTTGGTCATATAACACATTCAGAGAACATTCAGTGATGGATCAACCCTCTATTATGTAGGTGAGTTTTAGAGAAGATCAGCATCAGCATCAATACGTGCCAAGCACTCTATATTGACCTGAAAAATCATTTAATATCTCAAAGTAACCAACTATTTGGTAAATATTCATGCAGCATTGCTTTAAAATATCTTACCTTAGACTTACTTTATAGTGTCTATCTTTAAAAAAAAAAGTGGATTTTTGGGTGATTATGGGTTCTATTTTTCTTATTTTTTTTTTTCGTTCTGTATGACATGATTTGATGAATAAAAGGATGTATCCATTTTTAGTTTTTTTGTGAATTTGACTGCCATTTTGTTTGGACAGTACTGTACTTTTTGAAAATTCTTAGCCCTAAACTCAAAGCAAAGATTGGTTTAAGCGTTACCAACTCCAAAATGTGTATTTATCTTTACAAGAGGTTAAACATAAACTTCTTGATGGATTTTAAAAGAGGAATTATCTATGCAATAAAGTAGCATCAAACGTCTACCTTTCATTTATCAGACAGCTACCTTCACATAATCCGGCCACCCTGCATTAATAGACACTGTGTCTGTGAGCAGGTATTCACCAGCATTTTTCCTCTCACGAGTCTGGTGGAGCCAACCTAAAGGTCAGGGAGGTTATTTATGTAGCACAGCATTTAATGTGCACAGCCTTCCCACCACAAAACCCTCAGCTTCAAGTGATCATCCATCAGCACAACTCAAACCATCTCCAGATCATTGTTTTGTCTTCTTTGCTGGTGCAAAAATAACCTACTACATAAGAAATATATATAAAAATTTGACATGGGTGGAATTATTTCTATAAATAGTCAGATGAAGTTCTTATATGTGTTTGTAGTGGATGACCAGCGTGCTGACCAGGGCGGGTTTGTGCTGAGTGAAGGCTTCATCTGTTATGGTTCTGTGGTCCAGTTAGTTTGCACTGAGTCAGGACTTGCTCTGCCACCCATGGTAATGAACACACACACACACACACACACACGCACACACACACACACACACATTAAGGGCATGGGCCTCAGTTTGCATGTCATGCCACAGCTCCGCTTTCTGAGAGGGATTTATTATTTTATATTTCAGTATCAATCAGCTACATTAAAGCTTTCAAAATGATCAATTTGGCAAAGTTAATACGTATATATCTTACAGAATTAGTGTTGGTAAACCATAATTATTCAGTGGTTTCCCAGTTTCTGATAAGAAGAACCTCATTAAACCTTAGATGAGCATGTGACCATCTGGACCTGTAAATATTTTTCCCTTTTCTCTCGTCATCAAATATAGGTGATACTGAAATGTTGGAGCAAAGTCCGTTATTTTTAGCAGAATTGGGCTTTTCTTTATACTTTACCCCTTTAGCTGCTGACACAACACTCTCTGCTGTGGGTCTTGTGGAAGTTGGTTAGGATATACTCTCACGCTACACCTCTATATGTTATTGTAGTCTGGGCTTATACAGCACTGTCAGGTTAAAGTTGGAGAAATTATGCCTGCTAAGTTGTTAACGTGACAAGATCTTGGCTCTGATTGTATTTGTGGTTTGCACCCAAATAGTAAATGATGAGGAGGGCAGATGTATGGACCATAAATTTAACCAGATCAACAGACTTCAGCATTAATGCACCATGTTTAATATACTGTGTGAGTTGTGACGTCTGAGATTTTCTGAGGTTGCAATTCTACAGTGTTAATATTTCTAGTCCGACTTCAAACAATGAGCCTCCAAAGCTAATTGAGAGAAATTAGAATTTAGGAATCATATGGGGTACTTTTAGTTAACATGCTGTATTTTTTTTAATGATAAACATACATTTACGAATAGAAGATAACTAATTGTTTGTTTTATAGGACATTAAATCAGTTGTTTTTTTTATCACAGCCATTCACTAGAAGTTTAAAGGTCGTTGGTGTTCAATAAGATATAGAGTCAAAGTGGCAGACAGGGAAAGGCTCTGTGGCACTATATAGTAGAGACCCTAAGCCTGCAGCAAAGGAGGAGAATTGAAGTCAACCTTTAAACACTCAATTAGCTGTTTTCTATATTAGTTATAGATTTATGTGTCTATTATT
Organism: Cyprinodon variegatus; assembly: GCF_000732505.1. NCBI lineage: Eukaryota > Metazoa > Chordata > Actinopteri > Cyprinodontiformes > Cyprinodontidae > Cyprinodon > Cyprinodon variegatus. Next base: position 91,764 of record NW_015151637.1, read on the forward strand.
TTTTTTTATCAACCAGTTATTCCAGGAATAATTACTGTTAGTAGATTTATATTTCTAAATAAAAGTTTTTGAGTAAAAAAAATCCCTTATTAAGCATTTTACTGATTGTAAATAGCAGAAACATAAAGATATATGCACATATACATGTATAACATTGAAAGACTTTTAATCTTAAATGGAAAATGTTAAGATTTTTCTTAGGTTTTTCCTAATCCCTCCTATACGTAGGTCTTTGAACAAATGGCATCATCTAGAGTCTGTGTACTGTTGCTCTATGTGATGATTGGTTTTGATTACCAAAAAAGTTGATGGTTATTTCAATAACAGTTTTAACTATATTGTTTTAGCCCTGCTTTCAATCACAAAATGACTTGTTTCCAGCAAGCCATTTCCACGCTCCATTGTCATACAACAACTCCTTGTCTTCACTCATTCCATCCACATGTTTCTCTTTTTTATATCTATTATTACCACACAATTCTATTTAATACACAAATGAATTGTCGCCCCTGCTCAAACAACAGGCTCTAATTTTCTCAACTTGCAAGCTTTTCTTAGACTGAATTTAGTATCCATTCATTTACCCTCCTGATTTCCTCAAATAAAAGTCAGGAAAATAACTACACAATGTCTTGCTAGTAAGCTGAGTTTTCAAATGTCACAGCATCTACCAGACCACCCAAGAGTTAAGCTCAGTGAAAAAATTCAGTGTAACTGGCTGCACTGCTTACTTATTCTCTTTATAATCAGCCACTTGTTTAACCAGAGGCAAGAAATCCAAAGTTTTTTTTTTTTGCCATTAATCCATTCTTAAGGCTTGGGTGTCTATGATAGAGATTTGTTATTATCAAACAATATCGAAAATAAAATTATTTAATGTGCTTACAGGTTTTTTTTCCCCCCTTCTTTTTTAAATACTGTCTGCCAACCTAAAAGAGACTGAGGGGTTTAAGAATGTAACTGCTTTTATTTAGCTCTAAACACATCTGTTCATGTTTAAACCTTACTGCACAGCTATATAATGCATCTTTAGGAGAAATGTTGATTGTTCCTTTAACTCAATAAACTAAGAAAGGAATGAGATTTTTATGGAGTTTTTAATGCCTATAGGTGATTCGGAAGGTGAACAAGCAGCACGCTATATTAGATGTGGATGAACCCATTTCCCAGCTCCATAAGTGTGCCTTTCAGTTCAGGGACAGTCCCAATGCTTATCTGTGCCTAACAAATGACACCATCATACAGTACCAGGTAAAACATTTCCTCTTACTATTTTACTTCTTTTATCTACATCTTCTTGAGTTGTTTAGTTTTTCCTATCTCTCTATGTCTACATCTCTTGTAACTTCTCCTCCACCTTTGTCCTTCCTATGAGGCGCCGTCCAGCATCAGGGACTCCAGCAGAGTGGTGCTAAATGAAGGATCCTGCTGGACCATCATTGGTGTGGAAGTGGTTGAATTCACATTTAATCAGGGTTTGACCTGCCTTCAGAGTCCAGTTAGTCCTTTCCCTGTTATTACTGGTTTGGAGGTGAGTTTATCAAGCAATGATTTCTTTAAAATGTAAAGCAATTTTTTGTCCCTTAGATTTTCCAAAATCAGTTTTATCCCATAAAGTTACACATTAGCACTCAGAGTTTTGTTAAAAAAGGACATGTTTTTGTGTATAAAACAATTAAAACAGCATCATTAGTAGATAATGTATGTTTTGAAGGTGAATGGTGGAGGACATGTTGCCATGCTGGAGATCCATGGAGAAAATTTCAGCCCTCACATCAAGATGTTGTTTGGCAACTGCGAGGCTGAGACAATGTTTAAGTAAGTTGAGGTATCCTGATAATAAGAAGGGTGGGATAATCAGATAATAATAAAATAATATGTAAAATGAGGGAACACGTCAGATAAAAAATAATAAAGTGCTTTATCAGGCAAATATGAGCAGAACAATGCTCCATTTCTAAAATTAATAAGAATGATGTATCTAAGATGAGTGTGCTTCAAAAGTTCTTCATTTGAAAGTAGTTGTTTATCCGCTTGTTGAGGATAAATACAATGGATAATTATTTTGTTCAAATGTCCTTGATGCTTTTGGATAAATCATGTAGAAAAGGTTGTCCTTGTGAACATGTATGAGCTTTTTTTTTACAGTAGCAAGACTTAAAGCCTATACATATTGATTAGCGCTGTTTGATAACTAGATCAATTGGTATTTATTTGTCTCAAAATCTGTCTTTTAAATTATATTCTATTGACCTGTTTTATTTACTATTGCTATGTGAGAAAACATTTTTGAATTGGCTCTATGTAATGAGACTGAGTTTGAGTGAACTGATTCTGAAATTTTTCCCTACAAAAAGACATATAATAGAGATATAATACATATGGAAATTAATCTCACTTTATTAAGTACGTTACATTTTTCCATAAAATCCATTATAGTAATTTAACAAAATAAAATAAGCCACGTTAAAAGAAAATTAGCCCTAAATGCTCTTTTTAATCCATTTGATTATTTCTTTGAAAATCTAAATAAATTAAAAAGCTAGCTACTCTAAATAGAGATAAATATGAATTTGCCTGATAATACAGGCTTATTGTTGCCAGCTGTTTGCTAGTTCTTTATAGATTTACTTTAAAACCAAAACGTTAAAATGTTAAAGTAAAAAAACTCCCACGCCAAGTTTTCGTTCCAGTCTGATCTGCTATAGACTGACTGGTACCTCATATTAGCTGAATTATTGGGATATTGAATGTCAGAGTTTTTATAAAACAATTATTGACATACATTTAAATTATTATCGTTAGATCATTAATATCAATAGCTTTTATTTGAATTCATTTTCTTATTTTTTTTTATTTCTTGTAAGTGTTGCTTTTCGGTTCTGTTTCTCATTTATTTAGGACTATATGTTGGCTATTAGAGAAGGGAAAGACAGCTTAGCCCAACAGATTCCCAGCAGTTATGACAGAAATTGCTGTTTATCTTTTCCATAATCTCTAACACGCCGTCATCTGTTTAAAATGACCAGGAGCATAAGGAAACTTTATTAAAGCGAGCAGCTGAGCCTGTTTAATGTTTCTGTGGGAGCTCATAATTCACAAGACGGTCCTGCAGACTTGACAGCTATCATCCATCCCCTTACTGAATCTGAGACAGTATGAAAGCAGCTGTTCTGACGTAAGAACTAACCTCAGATCCCACACCTGAAGAGCTGGGAAGTCGTACTTTGGAATCCCTGCCAGAGGACAGCTCACCACGGGTTTCTGCAAATAATCCTCCCAGGAGCTTGGTCGTATCTACAAAAGCCTTTTGTGAATAACTTAGCCACCCACAAACTTCTCTTTGTATAAAAAGCTCCAACCAGTCAGATACATGATCTATCACAAAAACACAACCCCAAGGTGTCATTTCCTTATTAATAACAGATGACTCTCTTTTTATTTCCTGTATATCCTCTTGCTTTATGCAATGCTTTTATTTTTTTATTTACTTAAGGCAAGTAAAGAAAGAAATAATAAAAAGGAAGAAAACTTATCTGAAGATACATTGATGTAAATTATTCAAAGCTTTGAAATGGTTTTTCTTTTTACATACAATTTTTTTCAAGAATCATAAACACTATACCTGTAAGACAAATTTAAAATAATGCCTTGGTAATAACCTAACCTTTATTGAGTCTTTAGTTAAACAAAAAAATGTCTGTTTTCCTCTGTTTTTGTTACTTCTCTCCCTTTAGGTCTCCCAAGTCCCTGCTCTGCGTCATTCCTGATGTTTCTGTTTATAGTGACGGCTGGCGCTGTCTACGTCGCATTATCACCCTTCCTTTGTCCCTCATCAGAACTGACGGCCTCATCTATCGCTCATCCTACAGTTTCACCTACACCCCAGAGCTTCACCTGCCTCCACCTACTAGAGGAGCAGCAGGAGGCAGGGAAGGAGGGGCAGACAGAGGCCAGGAGGACGAGGAGGACATCCTGTTAGAGACAATTCATCAGGAATTCACTAGAACTAATTTCCACCTCTTCATCCAGAGTTAACCACTTTGTTTACAGTAATATAGCCATATGATCAGTTACTTCTCAGCTTGCTCTAGTTAAGTTTTATTATAATGAAGCAGAGAAATAAGGCATGCATTCTGGTCCTGTTGAATTGACTCAGTTACCGTACTATACCTGTTAGAGTTCTGTGAAGGCCTATTTCTTCTTCGAAAAATATACGTTAAAAAACTATTTTCCAATATAATATATATTTTATGCTTTGAAAAGTGTCACTTCTATTACACTATCAACATTAGTACTATGGTGGTGTTTCAGTTAACTTACTCTTCAGGATGTTTCAGATGCTGAAGTTTTCATTTTTCACAAGAACAACTCCCAGTCAGAGTTTCTCAATGGCACAATTTACATGCATCACCCATGCACTTAGAACAGATCACATATTCCCATTTTCACGTCTAATAGTAAACCAGTGCATCCTGAGCCATGTTCTGTTTTGAAAGTTTCACTGGCTCAAAGTGCATGAAAAATATCCACTAAAAAATATCCACTAAAAAATA
>NW_015151637.1:96329-113887 GCF_000732505.1 Cyprinodon variegatus
TATATATATATATATATATATATATATATATATATATATTGTTTTTTTTATGTATATATATACTTAAAATATTATATTGCCATGAAAACAGGGTTATTGTGTATGAGCTATTTAAGGATGGCAAACCTTCCCTAAAATGTCAGTTCAGGTCCATCTATATTGAATATTATAACTTATTGACAGGAAGAAAAAAAGAAATAAAATTTGCTAAAGAACAAATCCAAGTATTTGTGGTCCCTTTTGTGTATTTATGCTGCTAGAATTGCCTCAATTCATGGTAAAGTCCTACTGTAGCAAGTAAAATTTGCTTTCGATGTACATATATATATATATATATATATATATATATATATATATATATATATATATATATATATATATATATATATATATATGACGACACACTTCTCAGTGTGCACAATACGCTCTGTGTTATGGTAATAAAATAGCCAAGAGAAAAAAGTAAGCTGTGACCTAATCAAAGTAGAAATAACAGGCTTAAAAAAGGTAGACTGGGTGACTCCAGTGTGAGAGGATGTTTTTTTAGAGGAGAGACTCACCATCGTAGGGCTGCCTGTGGAGACGGTGATCTGCTTTCTATTTGATCCATTCACAAACATTTGTCAGTTTCAAATTCTGTGAAAAGAAGAAAGCAAAGAGTGTAATCTGAGTATTCTAATGGTACCTCGTGTCTGGCTGAAGTAATTCATGGCTATATAACAACAAAACATTATTTCGATAACATTATTGTAACAGTCCTTATGCTGGGAGTGGACTGCATCTCCAGCAGGCATGGGGTGAGATGGACAGGTCACCAGTCCATCATAGTGATAAACTGACAGGCATTTATGCAAACACTAACATGAGAGAAACGTATGGCATTTTAAAGCTACCAGTCAACTTTATTTACAAATATATTGAGTCAACTTATTTAATCATTAGTTCGTAAAAGACAAGAGAAACACCATGTAAGATACTTTAAAAGAAAACAACGAGATTGGAATACTGCATCAGACCAATAAAAATAATTTTAAATAGGGAATAATGGGCTTAATGTAAAATGTGTCAAATCTATAAAATATCTACAAGATTTTGATCAGTCCAAGGGAACCAGAGTGCCTGAAGAGAACCCACAAGTGGAAGGGAGGATTAGCAAACTACACACGGCTATGGCCAGGATTTAAAAATTGTGTTTTATTGTTACTAGGAAATAGTGATAGCTACATAAACACTTTGGTTCAAGGCAGGGGAAAATATGAATCTAAGTATTGTTACTGCTCCACATTAGTTTTTTTAAATTTGTAAAATTCAATTGAAATTCAAAAAATACTTTATTAATCCTAAAGAGAAATTAAATGTTGCAGTAACTCTTAGGGTTTTTTTCAGCTGTTAATAGCCGGAGACAGGAAGGATCTTCTGTAGTGGTCTGTCTTGCACTGGATCTGTAGAAGCCTCTGACTGAAGAAACTCTTGTTGTTCAAAAATCTTCTGAAGAGGATGTTCACTGTTTGTCCAAAATTTTCTTCACTTTACGAAGAATTCTTCTTTGTGAAATAATCTCCAGATGAGTTCTTAGAANTAATACTGTTACCCCAGCAGATGATGGCAGAAGAGATCACACTATCCACAACAGACTTATAGAAGATATGTAGCATCTTGCTGCAAACTCTGAAGGAGCTAAGCTATCTTAGAAAGTACAATTTGATCTGTCCCTTCTTGTAACTGACTAATTTGTAATCTCTAGGTTTATTGTAACAGTCTCACCTAATGCACATTTAGAATAGGTCTTTAACCTAACCTGCCTCACTTTAAACTGCAGAGCTGCTGGAGAGAAATCTCCAGGAAAATCTAAACTCCACACAAAAAGGCCCCTAAAGGATGTGAACCAGAGACCTCCAAGGTGTGACTGCGCTGAAGCAGTGCTGGCAGGGTGACTGAACCAAGTGTCCCTTTGAGAGATTTGATGCTGTAACAGAGGCCCTGTTGTCATAGATAACACTGCCATGTCATTGATGCCGCAAATGTTTTTACTGCTTCCTTTGTTTATCTAGCTCACATCAGATCAGAGACCCATGCAGTCAGTGGCTTCTACCATCTATTATAATCAGTTTGACTATAAATATTCCTGCCACTCGGTAACAAATATTTCATTTTCTGACCAAAGAATATTTTAGCTTTCTGTTTAACCAATACTGTAATAATTGGTGCAATAAGTTTATATATTACTTTGAATATACCAAATACATCTTTTAATTTGGGCCGCTACTAATCAGTTTTATTTTTATTTACTTGTGTTTTGTTTTACTTTAAAAGGAAAGGAACCTAATGGTTGTGTTCCCATAAACATTCAGCTGGATTTCATACTTTATGCAACAGTTTTCCTGAGTTAATGGATTATTTTGCTTTGTGTCTAGACTTGCCTCTGATCTTCTGCTGTGCTGCACATTAGACAGAAATGTTGGAAGCAGAATAAAGCGATGACAGATATCGTTTGGATCAAATCCCATTTGTTTCCAACTCTCTGTTTTGCTAGCTCTCAGAGTTTTTAGAGTCTTACTTTCTTAATCCAGTTAGTAGCAATGTCAGTTTACAGTTAAGCCCAAACACCAACGAAGCTGACTTTGCTCAGGTGTTGTTACTGTATCATTACTGTATGATCCTTTAAAAGTTATATAATGAGGGTTGTTGCAAAAGATCAAATAAAAAGCTCCTTTGTTCTCTCCAAATGAAGCGGATGAAAATCACAAGAGGACCTCCCATACGGCTCCACATTCGTTACCCTCGTGTAAATCTAATTGTTTTAATGTAACATGGCCTTTCAGCAACTGAGATGCTGGCCAACTGTGTTCTTTCATCACTTAGATAAGCTGTTCTGAGATTGATTACAAACCAAAAAATAAAACGCATTTAAACTACTCATAAGGCCTGACCTTTTTTTCCTCCAATTTAAACGTTTTCTTTTTAACTCTATCATAATGACTGAGTTATTTGAGTTTACTGAAATTCAGTAAACTCAAATAACTTTGAGTTTACTGAATTTGGGCCTAAAAGGATTTCGTTATTTTGTTCTAGGTATAATTCAAACAGAATATGTCTTACCTGCAGTAAACAGATAAGATAAGCGGGAAATTCTCTTTTATGATGTTGACAGCTTCTCAATTGGACGGCCTATTCTACCACAAGGTTATACCAGGTTCATAGGATGATAATGATTCAGAGAGTCCCTGATTATTGCAATGGCTCCTACGACAATCTCATGAGTTAACCCTGCTGGGTGTGGTGTTTAAGAGTGATCAGGTCTGCTCGGTACTCGGCACAGGCCCTGCTCTGACCTCAAAATGGGATATCCAAAATATCTGACTGTCTCGGCCTGATATTATAAGTTGTGTGCTGACCTGTAGCCAATCAGACTGCATATATCAAGCTAAAAAACAGTCCACTTTGCTTCTTCCTCATTGGCCTTGTTTATTTATTCTGAACTCAGGTTTGTTCTCAAAAGGTTTTGTGAGATTTTCAGTTTGACATCTAAATTTTCCTAAGTGAAATCCTCAGTGTGGTGTGTTGTGCTTGCCATGTGGCTGTAGCCCATTCACTAAGGGACCAAACCTGTTATATCTTCAATATTCTATTGTTGTATTTGGGGACTCCTAGGTTTTGAAAATCACTACAATTTAAAAATCTCATCATGTGAACCAGGAATTTTAAGGACTTCTGCATTTTGTTACCTTTGCATAAGCCATACAATAGGTACAAGTCATTAGCCCCCTTCAACAAAACACTTAACCCCAGGCTTGAAACAGCTTTCTGCTTTCTGAGAAGGAGATGTGGAAGGACTGAGCTGGTATGGAGGCTGCTAAACCTTAGAGCAAACATTCTCAAACCTGGTCCTCAGAACTCAATGTCCCGTATGTTTAATTGTGTCTCTGCTTCCACAAAACTGAATCAAATGATTTGCAGCAATCAAGAGACATAAAGTCCCAATAATCAGTGGTTTATTAAAGTCAGGTGTTTGGAGGCAGAAAAAAAAAAAATCAATCAAGAGAGACCAGTGCCCTATATTTATAACAATCAGTAAATTACATGAAAAAAAATATTTTGCAGCATTGTTGCTGCAGGCTGAAAAACAGACAACGATTTTTTATTTGCTCTCCTTTAATACCGTCAAGATTTGGTTAGGATCGTTGACCCAAAGCAGAGGCAGGCAGGCAGAGGTAAATTTTTAGTTTATTTAATGAAGGGTAGTGAAACTAATTCTATAACCACAGGCTACAGGAATTCAAAATTCCAAATGAAAACAAAGTGCAAAAAACAAACGAGAAACCAGGAGTCCAAAAATACAAAAATCTAAAGAAAAAAAAAAATGGTACCAAAATCCTAGGAGTCATCAGGGGAAGAACTGTAAGGAGGAAGGCTCAGAGAGACGAGTAGGAGGAAGACTGATTAGGTTAGACGCGGACCCAGCAAAGAAGAACAGAACAGCAAGAGTATTTATAGGTGACAGAAACAAAGAGAGGGCTAATGAGCAAACTGGGAGCAGGTGTGCACAGAGCAAGAAAGGAAAATAGCTAGGGAAAAGGGAGAACATAGGAGGGCAGCAGAGGGCAACAAATAGAAACCAAGAAAACTGAAAATAACCAGAAAAACAAAATAAGAATTAAACCCTTTAAAAGAGGGGTAAAGCAAAACTGGATACTCAAAAGAAAACAAAACAAAACCAAGACTGAAACAGTAACTAGGAATTAGCCAGAGAACACAGCAAAATAAAAATAAAACCACTAACACTAGAAAACAAGGAATAAAGCAAAACTGAACGCTAAAAAGAAAGTATAACGGAACCAAGACTGAGACAGTATATGAGAAAAACCCAAGGAACACAACAAAATAAGAACTAAACCACAAAAAAAGAGCAAAGCAAAACTGAATATCAAAAGAAAAACATAACAGAAACCTAACAAATACCCAGGGGACATTTTCAGGGGAAAGTGTTGCTTTGATGAATACTGTGAAGATGATGAACAGTTACTTTCTTTTTTTTTTTTTTATATTTTGGTCAGACAGTGAAATAATTGCATAAGTAACTTATACAGTATAATTTCAACATGTATTGCATTAGGGGCTAGTCTGATATATTTACTACAAAGTTCTTTATGTCAACATGTCTGAGTTTAGCCCCCTTAGTTCTGCAATGCTTGCATTGTTATAGTTAAGCTGACGTTGAGCCTAATTAGTACTTTATAAAAGGTTACATACAGCTTAAATCTAGAGTGTGTAATAATTTCAGGGATTTACTGGCACAAATTTTATATGATAATTTAAGAATATACTTTATAATACATTATGTCATATATTATGATGTATGAACTGAAAGTCATTATAATTGTATTGCCTTAGAAACTGCTATTCCTAATTACATATGAGCAGGCCATGCATCTTTGCTCTGCAGGACTGCTGAGCTGAAAAACTAGTTACTGTAGAAATTAGGCTTTAATGGGACTGTTGCAAGTTAGGACTGGATAACATCTACTGTGTATGCTCCACAGACTAATAAAATACTATTTTAAAAATGATCTATACAAACAAATCTCACAATAACCTAACAAAATAGGTGATGCAGATGTTGCGGAGGCTCTTTTGTACCATGATGGCCTCCATATTTCTGGAGGGGACAAAGTGGAGGGGGAAGCGGTTTCGGTTTTGCCAAAATCTATGAGTACATTTGTAAAACACTTTGTTGCATCAGATATTACAGTACATTCCAGTTACTTGGCAATCTAAGCATTTTGATAATATTTTCCTCAATCTCCAGGCAGTGCATCATTGTGATAATATGGGACAGGACACATTTACCTGAACCACTTAAAATGTTGGACCATGAAAATGCTAAAAAATTTCTCTAAACAAAAAAGAAAACACAGAACAAGTGCTCCATTATTTAACCAGACAAGTAAGGCAGTAAAGAGACCTCGACTTTCCTTTCATATCCTGTACGTTGAAATTCTGAGGGGAACAGAAAAGCATGTGTCTTTCTTCCTGCTCACGTCCTCCGTTCCTCTCCTCCTTTTCCTCATTATTAACAAGGCAAACATGTGTGAGAGAAAAGAGGAAGGAGACTGGTACAAACATAAGACCTTGGCGTCTCTGTACTGCTAATCTCTCTCATGTGGGAGAAACTTCAAACTAAGAGATTCACGTGCCCAAAACACTGACGCTCCACAAGGTTTACCCATCATCTTGGTCGGTGAGAAGCTTCATAAAAGAGGCCATTCTTAGGTTACCACATTCTTTATTTAAACTGCTAACCTCATCCTATGGGTTAGATAAAGAAAATATTTTAATGGAATTACAGTCTTTGGGGTAGGTGCAGCCTTTCTAAATGACCACCAGTATTTTTTCTTGTACTTGCTTTTGGTTAAAAATGATAAATGACATATTTTTCTTTTATTATGTAATATTCTGTTCCATACCTCCTGTGGTCAATATATGAGAGGCTGAGTAAAACCTGCACAGGTCTCAGGTCCATTTCAGCATCACTACTCTTGTCATAACACTTCATACTTTTAAATAGACATGAATGAACTTTGCAGACCACCAAGAGGTCCGAATGAATCGCAATCGTTTCTGATTTGTGGCACACCCTGGTACAAATTGTGGTTGTATTAAACTATTGACAGCTTTACACTAAATAATTAACACATTGAAATGTTCAAATGAACTCTGTATATAATTTATCTTTTCACTTTTCAGGAAAAATCTTAAAGGAGTAATTTCCATTTTCATCAGTGTGTTCTCATCTATGAACTTTAAAAAAATGCATTATTCTATAGTTCAGCAGCATTTTCAGAGGTTTTATATCTCAGCTCTCTGTGTGAAATTGAATTTAAGATGACGACTCTTTAAATTCAACCTAAATACATTTTAAGAGTATACGCTATCCACACCTGATGAATTTGAGTTCTTTTTCTGACAACAAACTTTGGCATCAGCAAGAAAGGAAACAGCCCCTTGGCTGCAATATTTAGCTGAGATAAGGACCCTTAAAGAAACTGTGAAACTGAATTTTGCATGACAGCCTTACTTAGTGAGTTTAGTTACAGGTTTTAGATTTAAACCTATGGGATTACAGAAGGAGTTTGAACCTTGATAGAAAAGACACGTACGCTCCTATGTGAGAGGGTACAGTAGCAGTATTATAGAGGGGGCCTCTGGTTTCAGCGCTCATATCCTTCACTGTGTGGTCGAGGGGCCCTGTCCATCAGGTTTCCTTTTGTTTATTACAGTGGAATAAAGGGGCCCACTGTCCACTACTGCACTGCTATGCCATGGACCTCAACCTGCATATCAACACTTCAGCATCACTGTGACAGACATGCAGAATGATGAAAATCTACAAACAGCAGGCAAAAATACAGAGAACAAGTAAAAGAGGAGCATTACAGAAAAAGAAAGACACCCTAACAGACAGATTTCAACTACATAACCATTTTATTCATTAGAAAAAGTTGGAACAAAGGTTTAAGAAGAAAGTGTTTTAGAAGTGCAAGAAATACAGACATCACGCCTAACACCACAAACTCCTCAGCAGATAAATTGGAGATCACAGGAGCTTTGAAACATTTAATCAGAAAAGAGGACAGGTCTCATCAGTGGTGCTGATGCTCACAGCTGTTCAGCTCGGTACCGACAGGAGCTGTCTGTGAGGATTCCTCCTGTCAGGAAACTCAGGGAAATATGAGCAGAATGCTAATTGCTGCAAGCTAATGGACCATGGGAAAAATGGGAGGAATGCTAATGATAGTTAATAGAGATTATTCCAGGTGGGAGTGTGTGTGACATGCTTTGAGACAAAGTGGGATTCAGGGGAGTGTGGGTGTTTGAAGTGTCCATGACAACCAAGCGTCTTAAATCCTCAACAAATCTGACAGATGAAGCTAACAGCTGTACTCAGTAGAGAGGCCATTGAAGGGGAAATAAGTGTGATCAATACGGGATTAAAAATGTAATTAATTTTGTACTATATTAATTTTAAACCGAAATAAGGATTTGGTTGCAAAGGTATTTAAAGAAATCTGGATCTAGGATAATTTCAGAGTATTAAGCCCAGGACCAAAATGCACAGAAGTACTCTGGAGCAGGTAGACGTGACCTAGCCTGATCAGTGGCTTAATCTGTTTCAAGAATGCCCAAGCCAAGCTCAGCAAGTGTAGCTACATCAGGCCTGGTGTAGGTAATTCAGCTGAATGCACATCTGCAGATTTTACAAAAGACAATAGTGGCAAGGGGAACAAGTGTATAGCTTTAACAATATTTAACACAGTTATGATGATGGAAAAAGTATTAATTGGAGTTTCTTTAGATGACAGAAATTCACTCCATGTTTGGGACTGTTCCCCAGACCTAAATGCTGCACCATGCTTTGGTGTTATTTTTTGTATTTTTATTTAGTTTTGTTAATGTTCTTGAATAGATAACAATATAGATTATATGTGTTGTTATTTTAGGCTGATAAATAATACCAAGGCAACAAGGCAGTGTATAATAGATACTCCAAAATTTCACTACTGATATGTTTTCTTTTTTTTTTTTTTTTTTTTTTGCTTTAATAAATGAAAAACAGAGTTAAAAGTGTAATTGTACATACTTAATCAAAAAAAAAAATGTTTTAGGTGTGCTTGTGCTTTTTGAGAGCAATTTGACTCTTTATGTGGAGGGTATAGAATATAAGCTCCTGGTGAAAATTCTCAGTCATCCAGGTCACAGTCATTGGAAACAAAGTCCAGTAGATTGTTTTTTTTTTTTTTTTACTTTTACGGAATAGAATATAAGCTGTTTTCCTGACACTCTCACTTCATCAGTGTCCAGCATCATCCAGACCACCAGTCCATAATTGGCATGAGCAACTACAGATGTTCACTACTTCTGTTCCCTACCACATAAGGTCATATATGGTAGGGGATAAGGTTGATGTTTTCTAAAGTTGAGGACCAAAAAAGATGACACAGGATATTTAATCCACTTATCAGGAATCTTGCTTTAAGGTTGAAAAAATGTCTCAAATCATAGTTTGTTGTTCTGAGTGTTTGTTTGTGAAACTGTATAAACTGTCCACCCTGCCTATCTGGGACCTTTCTGCATGCTGTATGTGTGTTTTATGCAAGTGGTTGACTGCACACAGAGGAAGTTATCCTGTATACCCAGACAGACCAGACTAATGCGTAGACTGCAAGCCAAAAGAATTTACGAGCCTCCACAGACATAAAACACCTTGTATCATGGTGTGAAAATTGTTTTACAAGCTCTCAGTAAATTCTGGTCTTCATCATTCAACATTTAAGCATGTCTCAACCAACATGTGTTCTGATCATTTGTTACTAAAGCATACAGCATGGTTTGCACAGTGAAAAGCTGGGTTTATACTGAGAGGAAGTTAGAACAGAGCTATAGAAACGGCTGCTTGGACTGTTTAGTGGTTCAAAGCAAGTCCCTGTGTACACATTTAATCAAGTAAAATTCCAACAATTTAAATTCTTTGAATATTGATAAATAAATCCATATGTTCTCTTCTGAAACACAACAAGGTTGTTTGTTTAAGTTTAAACATTAAGGTTGTTACAGTTTTACGTCTTTACCACACAGCTTCATTGGAATACTCCTCTGTCAGATGTCATCTGGCACACAGATGTTACTGAGGAGCTTTAATCGCACCAATGATCCATCCATGTAAGTCCATGCCATCTGTGTGTTACGCATAAAACTGTTAAACTGATATACATCAGCCTAGAAACGGGAACCACATTGAAATTCTAAAGTTAGGTTGAATTTTATGGCTTTATTTAAGTCTCTTAAAAATGTTTTGGTCTAGAGAAAAACTTGACTTTGCTAATGTTTTACAGTGCTTGTTTTACCAAATCTACTTACATAAAAAATGTTGTCATTGCAAATTTGATTTTCCATTATAACATTTTAGCATCCAAACAATACAAACTATTCATTGGCTATAAACTCCTCTTGATAGACTTACCACAGCAGAGGATGTGTGTGTTTTAATAACCCTTGACCCTCCGTGGCCTTGGTGAACTTCACATCCTCCAGTCGGTCTTTGAACTAAATCCAGCAGGACTTCTGGGACAACACACACAAGGAAAACCACTCTCACTGCAAACCAGAATAAAAACAAAAATACCATTTTAAGAAGGTTAACAACATTAAAACGTTGTTTTTTTCACAAATGCAGGAAAGCCTACAGTTGGGTTAGGGTTAGTTGAAAATTTAGTGATATATTAAGTTATAATTTTCTTTATTGGCTATCAGTATCTCAAAGTGTGTGAAGAAATACTGTGCAACTTTTTTTATACAACTCTAGTCTATCTAAGTCTCCCTTCAAGGGACCTGATCATGTACAACAACAATAAAAAACAACAACAAAAAAAGAAATAAAAAACGTCTTATTCTTTAAATAAAAAAATAATTCTTACTATGTCATTCTGAGCCTGAAAAGCTCTTTTACATTGGAAGCGATCAGCAGACAGAGACATTGCTGTGCACTATTTGTGTGCAATTTTAAGTTGCCAGCAACTAAATATGGGAGGATGATATGCTTTGATATTTAGTTGATATGTACATAGTATCTCTTACAAAACAAATGTCTCTGCATTTGGAGTATTTCATTGCATGGTGCAAAAATGTCCCTGTTGCATATTAAAGAATCAATGACACATTGCTTTTCCTCTGGGGTCCAGTGTAGATAATACTTCCAGTTTAACATGTTTGGCTCTCAAAAAGAATTGACATTATTACAGAGATACTGCTCTAACTGCTTTACCCTGGTCTCATGTTGATGTGATCTTTTCAACTACTAGCGTCCATGAAATAAATAGGCAAGATGTCTAATTGTAAATGATATAAATGTTTGTTTAAATCTAGATGATTTATTAAAGCATAAAATACATAAAATACTTAAATGTTTGGTATTGTTTGCAAATACTGGCTCTTATTTAATTAAATATATAACAAAAGTTAAGGTTGTGTGCTGTTCCTGGAAACTCAAACACACTTCATTTGAGTATGTTACTGAAAATGGACAAAATAACTATGTTAATTTAAACTGCACTGAAATGTTACCTGGCTTACAGAGATAAAATGTTTACGCCTGTGATATACAGTGAAATAGGCTCAGTAAAATAAGAGGAGAACTACATGGGGAAAAAAATGAATATCTGAGCAGAGTGTAGTTTTTGCTCAGCTCAATGAACCTTGTGTTGAATTGAGTCGTCACATGGTCGACTTTATGAACACCAGGTGGGGCTGACTGAATGAGAAGTGATGAAGGACTGGTGAAACTAACAAGAGGAGGTAAAGGACTCAATGAAACCTTTCTTATCTTAAGAAAAGTACAGCGACCCAGTTGATGCTGAACAGAATGGGAGGAGCTTAAACATATAGTTGGATCTGGTTTGAAGGAAGGAGTAGGAAGCAGAGAGGGAGGGATCAGAGGACTGCCAGGAGGTGCCTGTGTGGAGGGTACAGCCTTACACCATCAGCATTTTACATGAATCAGCAGAATATAACTGAAACTCATATTTGCTTCTATTTGATGGTTCTCCTACACTATAGGCTGAATTATTTAAACAACAATAAATTCATCATGTCATAATCATCGTGTCTGTATCTTATCAAATGAGTCTATAAAAAAAAATTTCTAACCTATGAATGCTGTTGCTGTTCTTTATTTTAACAGGATGACTTTGTTGGATTTTGGTTGTTTTCTACATTTGATGGTTATTTCTGTCCTGAACTGTCCAGTATCTATCTGAACAGTTCTGCATAGATTGCTTTATTGAAAATATTTCTAGCATTTTTTTTTTTATGTCAAGTTAAATTCCAACATCTCATTGAAGCAAACAGTGTGTTTTGTGAAACTCATTGACATGCATCACCTGTCAAAAGGCTCTAAAAAATTAGGACGTTTAAGTCATCCATTTAAGCATTTGTTTGTAAATTCCACTGATGCTTACATGTCTGAGTTTGTTGAGTCACAGTTAAGCTGAGTCCAAGTCATCAAACTCAAATATTTGAGGGAAATCCAGGCTTTCATAGAAAGTCTGAGGTGGTCGGATCATCGGTGGAAGCCAAAACTCTACAAGGATGCATTTGTAAACAGGCATAAACACTTAAACCGGCAGACCAGACACTGATTTACAGTAATACACATTTTTGTGACTTGAACATTCATGTAATGACTGAAGAAAATTGAAGTTCTCCTCCTGGGGTTATTATGACCCTAATGACTAAGCAAAAGGCCCAAATAAATTTGTGACCTGTAAAAAGGAACAGAAAAGCACCACCTCAACATGTGAGTTGTTATTGAGATGAGCTTCTATTCAATTTATATATATACATATATATATAAAATAGTCTAATAATATAATACAATAGGAAAAATAGAATAATAAATAATATGATTTATCATAATTAAACTCAAATGCAGTGTCTTCATCTGACTTTAATAGGGTTAGATTTATTTTTTTTTATTTGTCACGAACCACTAAATTATTGTATTTTTTCATACTTACTCGGAACATATAATTTAATACAGTTTTTAACTACTTTTAGTAGCCTTGATCCTTTAATTTTTTTGTTGAAACTGTTAACACTATTTACAGAGCTATTCTGTTCTTTTACTCTGGTTCAAAATCTTGTTTATTAAAAACAATCCTCCACTCTTTCAAATTACAACTGCTTACACATTTTTTAAACATATCTTGAATGGTTATCGGTAATTTTTTTTTAAACTTCATACATTATTTCTAACACTTTCAAATCAGCTAAATCATATTTTTTTTTATATTTTATACTTTATGAGTAATGGATCGGAAGGATCTTTACAGTTAGTATTAATGATCATTTCAAAGCTTTTTTTAATAAATAAATAATGGTTGAAGATAAGTTTCATATGCTGATGATGCAAAAGTTTAATACTGAACTATTACCTGAGTTTATAAAGAAAAATAAAATCCTTTATCCAAAACAAGAGAAACTAAAAAGTAGCCAGTCTAAAAAATGTTGACAAGGTTGAAAATACATTTCTGCATCATATTATCTCATTGGGCAATAATGTGTGGTCTGTGTGTTTCTTTTTGTAATGATTCAACCACTTTCAGATTATTTTCTACATTAAAAAAGAATTAATTAGTAAAAGAACAATCAGAAAGATCAGCATTACTGACCACTGGTGATAGGCACTAGCTCCCCACAAGCTCTTACAGAAAAGTGGGTTTAGGGTTTAGATCATTCAACGTTTTTCAGGCCGAGGACCCCTAAACTGATGGTGAAATGGAATTATATATATTGTATCAAATTGTGTATATCAAACTGGTCCTATAGACACTCTATTAAATATGGAGTAATGTAACAACAGTAATTCCTCCCTGGGATTATTAAAGTATTTCTGATTCTAATTCCTCATTGATGGGACTGTGAATGAAACGGTGCCCAGCTTTAAAGAGCTCCTGTGTGTCGCTGAATGTGTGCATTGATGACTGAAAAACATCTTCTGCCTCCATTTTTCTGTTTACTACAGTGTGTTGAATTAATTTTAATGTGCATTTAAAGACAGTTCAATAAGTGGAAAAAATTGATGGGGGAGTATTAAAAAAATCTAATCAACCAAAACTTTCGCGACCCCCATGCAGTACCTCTGTGGACCCCCTAGGGGTCGCGGACGCCCTGTTGAAGATCAATGGATGGATGATTGCTGTTAACTATATCAAGAAATTGAATTGTCTAAACCTAAATATACCTGGACAGAAAAAAACAATCAAACTTACACTTGAAAATAACTTGAAGGTTTTTATTTAAGATTTGGCAGAAAAAAAAATCTTAAAGAACAGAAAGGGTATATTGGTAGAGTTTTAATTGAGTTGGGTTTACTAACAGGATTAATGTGAAGCTGACTACCAGTTGTCTAAGGCAAATGTTTAAACACTGACTGAAGAAAAGGCCTATAGATGTGAGACTAGGCTGATGTCTGAAATCTGTACATGGGACAGCAGCCTCAGCTCAGGTTAAAGGTTATAAATAACTAAAATTAGGGAAGTAAAACCCAGCCTGATAAAAACAGGAACTATAGCAGACAGACGGCATGTACAAAAATATTTTGCATCTCCACAGCAAGGTATATATGGAACAAGCAATGAGAAAACGAATTAAGCAAGAAATTAAACAAAACAGGGGATACTGTCTAAATAATAATCTAATGTCATGAGATACAATCATCAGTATTTGCTTTAAAAGATATTTGATTAAGTTGACCATGGTGTATTTCATAATATCCTCTGACATCTAGTTGCTGTTTCTGGATCTGCATCGCACTGCTTTCCTTCCACAAACTAAATAGAAGCTTTTGTGTAAATGCTCCCTTGCGCTTCCTTATAAAGGCTTTATAAAGGGTATTTCAGTCCTATATTTACTCCTCTTAGCAAGTAACTTTTCTTGTCTCTTTTATAACAAAGATATTCTGTTCTATGTTCAGAACTGCCTCATTCTGTAACTTTTAAATTTTGCCAAAATTAGGACTTACCCAGTTTCCATCTCTAGATCATTTCTTTCATTTAAGGAGCTTACAACAGTTACAAGGTCCTACAAACTTGATATAAATTGTTTATGCCCTTATTTCTTTATCAATAAGCAACTGTCATACAAAACTAAAAAAAGATTATCCTTAATGTTCACAAGTATTATGCACTACCAAGTTTATTGACACATATAAGTCGTCCTCGCATAAAAAGCGATGAATGGTCATGATCCAATTTCTATATATCTAATGTTAATAAACATTTAATCCCTCATTCTCAAATTATACAAAACAAAGATGTGTTTGTTATATAAAGCAGAGGATTAGCAGATACAATGTTGGTACAGAACAGGCACAACCAATTCATCATGAATCTACCACTGCATTAAACTCTCTTTGCAGTGAATAAGAGAAAAAGGGGGTCTGACATCTAAGGGTTGACGATCTTTATGAGGTGGTTGACAAGCTTCAACACATTGCACCTGTAACAGCCAGGTAGACCTGAAACACAAAGAGTGAGCTCTCTCACGAAGAGAGCTCCTAGTTGTCAGCCCCCCTTAACAACAGCCTAATAAGATTATGGATTTCCTATGGGCCTTGAAGTGATCTTGTTTGAGAGCTGAGTGTTTCTGTGTGTTCATGTTGAAAAATTGGCTTACTAAAGTTTTGTGGATCAAGCGTCAGAGGTATGAGCACGCTACCTCAGGTTAAACTAGCCAGTCTACTCATTTGGTATCTTACAGAAAGATTTGGGATGGTCCCGTTGATAGCTAATGTTCACTGGTGTTATACCCAGTTCAAGTTAGTTTCTCACCGCATTCAAAAAAGCAAATCGAGAACTGCTGCTCTGGTTTGCTGCCTGCATCATCTCAAATCTTTGGGGCGAACCAATTTCAGCCTTAAATCCAAACTAAAACCTGAATAGTCATCCCCTAGTAAACAATTTAACCCCAGTCTGCTTAAAAACCAAGTTTAACCAGTCTGACAGTGGACTGGGATTTCTTAATCAGTTTAACAGCTATACAGCAGAGAAAACAACAGGACCTGTAGGAACTTTCCCTGTTGCCTTGAAGGCTCTTTATGTAGTTCCCTTAATTTGATACTAGAGGGAGTAAGACTCAATGATATAAAACAAATAGCTCAGTTTCTGCAGCAAACCTCAGATGAAATGTATTTAATGCAAAGAGAGGTTAAAACCTGAGATATAATTTGGATGTGATGAAGTCATACTTTTTATAACCTGAGCCAAGAGTTACCATAATAAAAACAACTTTCTTTCTGCTGGTATTTAGTTGCAGCTCATGGCTTGATGACATATTAACTGATTGTGGTTGTCTGCACGATAAAATAACATATAAGGATGCCTGAGAAATAAGCACAGCTCATGTTGAGTGCAGAAGCTCATAAAACCTGGAGTTTCGGCAGGCTGCTTCTTTGGGGCTTGTACTGTATTTGTTACTGCAATGCAAAGATGGTAAGACATTAACATTAACAGAAGAATGATTACCAGAAGTTATCACTGTAGGTGAAATGATCTGTCTTACTGTGCAGATGTGTCTTTGTAAAAAAAAAAAAAAAAAACACAGGAAAAGACAGCAAAACTAATAGGACGCAAACATTGTCCAGTGCAACATTGGAGGTATTCCAGTCTCAGCTCTTTGGGACACAGGATCACAAGTGTGGTTCAAACAAAGTAGATTTTACTTTCTTAACTTTTTCTAAAGTTTAGTCTGAATGCTGTGAATCTTCCATCATGGCACAGAAAGTCTCGGCTTGAAAAATAAAAAACATGTTGTGCTCTGACAAGAGCAAGAAGACATCATTAAATGCCTCCTCTGCTTCCTGCTTTCAGAAATGTGGTAAGTGGTTTAGAAGCAGAATCGATTGAGAGGTACTTAAAAACTCTGTCTCCAACAATCTTTCCCTTCCTTATCCACAGAGAAACTGTGGTTCGTTAACGGGCCCTGCGGGGCCCCCTCTCTGGCCTCAGCACAGAGACAGCCCTAGTCACAGTCACAAACGACCTCCTCATGTTATCCGTAGCTGGCTTTTCATCTGCAGCTAGAATACTGATGAGAGTATGGGAACATGAGCACATTACCCCCATTCTCCATTCACTACACTGGCTTCCTATCTCCACCAGGATTGAATACAAGGTTTCCCTCCTCACACATCAATGCATCCATGGACATGCTCCCCCTACCTTAAAGAACTTATCAATCCACAGAACACAACCCGCTCCCTTTCTCTCCACTCACTCAAACCTGCTCCACATTCCCAGAACCAGACTCAGGACAATGGGAGATAGAGCATTTTGTGCTGCCCCACATCTGTGGAATGCCCTCCCTGACACCTTGAGGGCACCTCAATCCACTGAATGTTTTAAAAAAGGCCTTAAAACATTTCTTTTTAGCAAAACTTTTGGTCCCCTTTAGATGTTTTTTTTTTTCTCTCTCTCTCTCTTTTTAAAACAGCTTTTATGATACTTTTTTAATGCTTTTCTTTTTTGTAGTACTTTGAGGTCTTTTTGATGAAAAGTGCATTATAAATCAAATGTATTATTATTATTATTATGTGTTGTGAATTGGCGCTATATGAATGAACTGAATTGAAATGAAGAACCAGCAAACAGTCAGTTGTTAGCACCCTGTGCTGATCCAGAACCCCGACCAGATCCAAAAATGTGCAGCAAACATAATATGTCCCCATGTGTTTGATCTAATGAGCTATTACACTAAGTCTGTAGCTCATTCTAATGTTGTATTGATTACAGCTGCAGGTGGATCAAATGCAAGTGTTCTTATCATTTTTTGCATCTTATGTGTGTTGTGATTCTATAGTTAAATTCTATTCCCAGCCCGCTGGGAATTTATGTTTCTGATACTTTAAGATGTTTATTGCCCTCCCCTGTAGGGGTGGTAAAATATCTTATTTAATCAGATATTATTTCAGCTGTTATACACTGGTTATGACACACAGTCCTATTAAC
>NW_015151637.1:113898-118651 GCF_000732505.1 Cyprinodon variegatus
ATATTATTACCCTACTACTCTGAGATATTTATTCTTTATCATTGGAAATAATTTAGAAACAAATTTCAGGAAACATAAGCCTTGGTATGAATAGTCAATTCAAGACAAATTTTCTTATTTTTTCAGTATTTGATTCTGCTCTTAGTAACTTTCTGGAATCATGTTTAGCTTCACACTAACTGATAGAGAAAGCAGTGAACTATCAAAGTGAGAAGTGAAACACTCAATGCACTGGCGTAACTTTCTGAAGGACTGGTGTGCACATGTCCCCACCAAATTTGGGCATTGAGGGGATGGTCCCCACCAATAATTTCCGCTTTTTCCCCCTTTCTGCTGATTTACTTTAGCCAACAGTAACTGGGGCTGGATGCAGCTAACTGTGTTCAGAGCGTTTTCAGTCCGTGTTTTTCCTCGCTCTGCCGCTGCTCTCGGTTCCTACCTCTCGGTGAAACATCATCTGATCTGTCACT
Organism: Cyprinodon variegatus; assembly: GCF_000732505.1. Taxonomy (NCBI): domain Eukaryota; kingdom Metazoa; phylum Chordata; class Actinopteri; order Cyprinodontiformes; family Cyprinodontidae; genus Cyprinodon; species Cyprinodon variegatus. Next base: position 114,369 of record NW_015151637.1, read on the forward strand.
TTGGGACATAATATTATTTGGGGTCGCATCTCACTGCCTACAGAGTAGCTACGAGGATGAGAAGAGATACCTGAGTATGGCTAGCCGTTTTAACATACAGTCTGTTTCGTCTGACCCACTAAGGCAAGCCATTTTAACATTGAATTGAATTGAAAGCCTTTATTGTCATTGTACACAATACAATGAGATTTGGAGAGCAGCTCCGTACATACATAAATAACACATACATACATATACAATACATTAGTGCAAGTCTAGGTTGAGTATGGTAACAGCTTTAGGAAAGAAGCTATCCCTGAGTTTGTTCTGGTCTGTATTGACCTGGCACCGGGCAACAGGTTGAAGAGATGGAAGCCGGGGTGGGTGGTATCCCTCAGGATGTTTCTGGCCCTACTGAGACAACGAGAGTGGTAGATGGCAGTCAAAGAGGGCAGAGGGCAGCCGATGATTTTTTATGCAGTGTTTGTCACCCTCTGCAGTCGCCTCCTTTCGGCCTCCATGCAGCTGGAGTGCCACACTGTTACAGCGTAGGTCAACAGGCTCTCAATAGTGGAGTGGTAGAAGGTCACCAGCAGCTGAGTTTTTAGTTGTTCCTTCCTGAGCACCCTCAGGAAGTGTTGCCGCTGCTGTGCCTTCTTGACCAGAGCTGTGGTGTTGGCCGACCAGGAGAGGTCTGCAGAGATGTGGATGCCGAGGAATTTGAAGGACTCCACTCGCTCCACACATCCACCGTTGATGTACAGGGGGGCAAGGGCGTCTTTCTTACGTCTGAAGTCCAGGATGAGTTCCTTAGTCTTGTTGATGTTTAGTGGCAGGTTGTTTGATGCACACCACTCACCAAGTTTAAGGACCTCATCCCTGTAGGCCGCCTCGTAATCAGCCCCTGTAATCAGCCCCACCACCGTTGTGTCATCAAACCGCCCTTATCAAGGTGTTTAATGACATCCGTATATATACAGACTGTGGAAGAACCACAGTGCTGGTGCTATTGGACCTCAGTGCAGCATTTGATACTGTCGATAAAGTGTGTAAAACCTGAGTTCCTTTTCTTTATTCCAACTGTTTTTAATGTTCTTTCTTGTTTCGGCGATTTTATTTTTTTTTTCCTACTTGCTTTGATTCTATTATGTTCCTATATTTTAATAATGTAAAGCACTTTGCAATGACTTTGTACTGAATTGTGCTATACAAATAAAATTGCCTTGCCTTGCCTTTAGCTACCTGCTTCAGTGGGAGGCGTCACTTTTTTTTTTTTGCTTTTGTCACACTGGATCTTACACTTTTCTTTGTTATTTCCATTTTTGTTGGCAAGTGCTAATGGTTGACTCACAAGAAGCTTACTTCTCGTTTGCACAAGCACAGTATAGCACTTCCACTGTTATTGTATAGCTTACATGAAAGCCATTATTACTAACAAATTGAGTAAAAAAAAATGATAAAGCACAAAAAAAACAAATATTAGGCCAGCCAGACATTGAGATCTTTCAGAGCGCACCACTGGGGAACCAGTGCAAGTGGAGAGATGGGGCTAAATGTGTATAGCGACAGTCATTCACCTGCGCAGCTGGGAGAGCAGAGCTTGTCAGTTTGTCAGAGCACACCAAACACACAATGAACTAGGGTGTGTAAGCTGAACATTTCTCACTTTCTCACTACACCTTGGGACAGGTATGCAATCTATCAGATAGGATAAGTAACTGTGCACTAGAGTTAGTTGCACGGAAAATATTGGAATTATTATAGTCATCAGTACTGCATAGTGCCTGATAATGGTTGGATTGTTGTAAAAAGTTGATTTTCAAGAGAAACAGCCTGGCAAGGTGTGTGTTAGACAATAAACAGAGAAGAGGCCAGATTTTGAAAGGAACTTTTAGCCTATTTCTTAAAGGGTAGCTGAGATGTGGTTTTGGGCCATAGACGGTAACTTGCTTTCTGCATCATGCAGTTGTATACTATTATTCTGTTGTTCTATTTGCTTTTAGAAACCATTAAATTAAAGGAAGTTAAACTTAATCCAAATTCTCTTTTTTGTCTGATGTCTGATCCTGCCTGGATACAAAACTTAGACATTTGAACACAGTCTCACATCTCTTACTGGTACAGTATGCAGTACCCCACCATTCTGTTTTCACAGCACATTCTGTGACCCATCATACATTGTGACCCAAGGGGTGTGATATATATTTGTTCCTAGACTTCTTAGGTTTTGGTATAAATCATGTGAAGTAAGGCTTAGTAGATAGCAGGCTGCTAAGTAGAAACCTCCACAGAATTGGAGTATATCTTTGACCTAACTTTACCTAACTGTACTGTAGATCAGAGGAGAAATTAATAGTTAATTTTCAAGTGCATGATTGGGATAAGCTCATTTAACCAGATTTAACCTCTTGTTATACAGATTATGTTTGGAACTAAAGTTTTAATTCAGTTTAGATTTGCTCTTTAAAATATTAGTAAATGTTAGGTTCAGGATCATTAAACTATAGAATGCAATGAAAAGTGAAGAAGACTTGAACTTAGTCTTTAGTATGTATGCTAGGTTTAGAAAATACTTAGAGTAGTTAGGTCAACATAAGCATCAAGGTCATCTTAGTTCCATGAACAAAGAATGGTGTAGTGAAGGTACATCTGTCACATATAAAGAATAAAGGTTAGAACTTTATCTTATAAATGCTTGTAGCTTTTTGCAGTAGAGCTGTCTTAGCCCCAGTTTTTAGAACACAGCTTACAATATGGTTTAATAACTGTAATTCTTAGAATTCTAAGGCTTTCCAAAGAATATTTTACATATTTCCTAAAAGTGCCTGGGGGCTTTGTTCTGTTCTGTCCCAGACAAAAGAATAGGCCTCTTGCACATTTTTTAAGGCATTAAGTTTGGTCAACATAATGCCAACCCATGACATCCAACAATCTTCCAAACAAAGAGAATAAAGCTTCATAATAAAGATTGTTTTTATTATATCTTGGATCCAGACAATGTCTCACCAGGTCAAAGTATGACTAGGATTTACTACCTACAGGAAAACAAATCTCACATTAGTATAGTTTCAGATTTAGACAGAACTATTGGTAGTATATCAACTATTTGTGTTAGACCCCAGGCACCCTCTGCACTAATTAACAAATTGTTCAGACAAGAGATCAGGTAAAACAAATACATTTAAACTGATCTTGAGGTATCTATTTCAAATGGGTAAAGGGTCATATCTGAGGGGTTTGTCTGCTCTACAGCTTTTAAAGTTCTATATCTCTTCTATTTCATAGAAATAAATAACATGGCTTACTGGATAGATGACCTAACTGAAACCAAAGTGGGCATAAAACATTTGTTGATTATTAACTCCACTCTCTGATTGCTCACACTTTTAATGTTGCTAAAATCATAAACATGCGATCTTGTCATCCTTAGTAGTTAATAATTACAGAGTTGTTATCCCACCATTACCTTCAAATTATTTGTTAATTATTATCTAATCTAGTTGAAGTTGTCAACTCTTACTCTGTTTTCTCTGTTAAAAAAGTATGGCTCTCACTGAGTGTGTTTTATTCTTTATTTTAAAGCACAATCATATTAATGCTATCAACAGATTTTGTCATTTTAGTTTCAATTCAATATAGACTGAAATAATTCTACAAATAAATTCTCATGAACAAATATTTCCTTTAAAGTAAGAGTTCACACCTGCTATCTACCGGAATCCGGGGTTTTCTGTTTTTGCTTCACTTTCAGCTGTAGGTCACTGGAGGGTAGAACTCACACAGTTCTGGGCTGGTGTATCTCATACTGTCACTCATTGAGGCTCTGTTGGGTTCAAAAAATGTGAGTTTATAGAGGACGAAATGATCAGACACAGACAGGGATTTGCAACAACAACCTCTGCAGAAGGGAGAAGAACTGCTAGCTCACAACCAGCACCTTTTCTCTCTGCTCCCTTCACAGTAGAGCCTTTTATTAACAGATCACAACAGGATGGGGTGGGCCATAAGACAGAATTACCCTGTAATGACCTTCTGGCTGGAGGCAGGTCTTCAATGTTTCATATGTACACACAATAACTGTCTTCAATGTTTTATATGTACACACATTAACTGTCTTCAATGTCTTATATGTACACACATTAACTGTCTTCAATGTTTTATATGTACACACATTAACTGTCTTCAATGTTTTATATGTACACACATTAACTGTCTTCAATGTTTCATATGTGTAGCGCCCCTTTGCCTGCAAAACCTCTGAAAACCTGCAAACCAACTAAATATGGGGTGCCCTGAGTTCCTAT
>NW_015151637.1:119549-122512 GCF_000732505.1 Cyprinodon variegatus
CATAGTTACACTATAAAACCTTAATGAACTGAAACCATCCCATGTTTCAAAATAAAACAAAAAATTAGCACAGGGATACATATGTACACACACTAACTGTCTTCAACAAATCTAACAGGCTCATCAGGCAGACTATTTACTGTTTCCATGAGTTTTGTTTTCCAACGTACCTCTTGCCCTTTGTGTTCTCATTGTGTGATTCTTATCTTTATGATTCTCTCCAGGAATCTCTTGTTGATCTTGGTCCTGCTAAACATACAAGACCTTGTCCAGACCACCAAGCTGCTGTTTCTCAGCATGTGCTCACCATGGATCACCTGACCAAAGATACACACTGTTCTCTGCAGACTTATCACCCACTTCTACAATGTGGCCAATCACCATTTCAAGCTAATTTCTTTGCCATTTTGGAACACTGCTGTTTTCTACTCTGATCAACCAAACTCAACATCCTTCCATATATCTTGAGTTAGCACCTCTGTCCCTAGGAACCCTCCCTGAAACCTTCTGACTTTCCTGACATCAGTAAAGTACTTAAACTGTTCCTCATCTCTTGAGATTGTTTATGCATGTGGGTAAAATATCTAGAATCCATGTTAAATATCTAGGATACCATGTTCACTATATTAGGGTAAAGTATCACTGCTGTTAGTCAAGTCTACAGTGGATTCATGTTATTTGTGCTCTGAAGGACTGAAGCAGGTGTAAGTAATATGTTTTGGCCTGTTGCACAAGAGAAGAAATGGAAAAAAAGTTGTCGTTATGTTCCAACTTCTGAGGAAGAAGGCATTTAGCCTTCCTCTGCATCAAGCAGGAAGTTCAACACATTCACCCTAAAGGCAGCGGTGGAAGCACTCAACAGTAGTACTTGAGTAACAGTATTGATACTCATATTCAAATCTTACTGTCTTGCAATTAAAAGTTACTCTATCAAACATCTACTTAAGGTAAATTATTAGATTACTCACTTTCAAAAAATTTTATTCGAATTTGCATGGATTTACAAGTACATCACGGTCACGATTCAGAACAGAAGGACCCAGCATACAAGCAAGACAGACAGTGGGATAACTCAAAAAGTGTTTATTCAGATAAACGGGCTGCGGGTCTGCAGTAGCAGTAGCTAGGGCGTCTCAGGCAGGAAACTCTGGATTACAAGTTCAGTCCATAGCCAGAGAACAAGGTAATGATCCAGCAGATGGCCTGCCAACAAGATGTGGCAAGCACCACCCAGAGAGTCCCAGATTCTGCAGCCCCAGAGAACATTCGGGAGTCCGAAGTTAGGTCTGCCCAACAGCAATGATGAACGGGAGCATTCTATACCCAGGGATTGTAGCAGCTAGGCAAGAGCTGTCACTCTGGTAAAGAATCTGGTTGGAATTTGAAATTGTAAAGGTTAGCTGTTTTATGAAGCATAACATAAGACTGACTAAAACTAGACTAAAAACTTTTTGAGTTTTAGTCGACTAAAACCAACTAAAACTATTACATATACTGCAGTGATGACAAAAATGTGACTGAAACTAATAGTAGTTTTTGTCAAAAACAACACTGGCCTGAACATTATTTATGCATCACATTGCATTTCTATAGATATTGAAACTTCTCTATGTTATCCAAAAAACTGAATGCAAAATAAAAGAAACTGTAGGTCAAGCTGTGAGAGATGAATCTGCTCTAAGGATCTTGGCACAATTCTGTAATAATAATCAGAGAGAAACTGCAAAAGTTTTCAGGAGGAGATTATGTCAAAGTCAGTCCTAAACCTTGTTTTCAAAGCATTTCTTTCCAAGCTAAGGATCCCCACACACAGGGTGTGTCATTTTACTGTGATAAGTGCTCTATAGTATTCTACTATAGGAGGAGAACAAGAATCTGCCTGGGTGTAGCTACACCTGAATAAAAAGCAGCATTTATGAAGGAGCATTTCCCCTGTCACCCTCTTCCCATTGATACATTATCTTTCATGCTGCAGCAATACCTGTTTAACCGGGAACTTGATGAAGGTTGTTAAGACAAGTTAGAAGCTGGCAGATGCTCAAAACAGATAAACACACATCCCCTCTTCTTCTAAGAAGGTAGCTATAAATCTACAGGGCTTCTATTTTCTGTACTTACTGGCAGTAAAATAACTGAAGAAGGAAATGTTTACCGTCTCCATGTGACATTTGTGTTGCATAGCAAAAACTGGACGAGATGAAAAAAGACCGACAGCTAAGCCTCAAATTCTGTTTTTTGGTGACAACATTGTAAAATGTCTAAGACACATTTTCAGTAAAATCACAAAGACATGAGGAAGTGATTTTAAACCATCGTAGCATGTTGTTTTGCTTTGTATTTTTTTTGTCATCTGAATCTTCATGACTGTGGCTATGTGCACAAGCACAACATTTGAACACTTGAATCATGTTGAACGAGTGGTAACAGTTGACATTTTATATTTCTTTGTAAAGACAAGTCTGGGCTCTTTTCCAACACCTCGAACAAATAAACGGCACCTCACGCCCAGATACTGTACAGCCTTGCAGGTGTGTGACAAATACATTTGTGTGGAAGATTAAATAAAACGAACACTCATTAGTAATATCAAAAACCATTAATAATATCAAAAGTAATATTAAGGAATTGGAAAGAAATTAATTTCCCACGAAACAGACATTGCAGCCTACATTAAAATGTTAAAATGAGGAAGTTATGTCCCCTTGAAGGCAGTTGCGCCTCGGGACTTCCCTTCCGATTCTTTACTTGGGAGTAAGTTATTTACTACTCTTAACTCAAACTGGGTAAAACCATATAAAAAAGGACTATAAAAACAGGAGTAAAAAACAGGACAGAGAAAATGCTTGGAGTTGGCAAAGCTGTGGGCTCAAAAAACGTCAGCGAGCGTCCGGCAAAGACTGAGCCCCGAACAAGGTCGTCTTCTCCTTCTTATACCTCATGAGTCTATGTGTTGGATCAGGTGG
>NW_015151637.1:123866-126955 GCF_000732505.1 Cyprinodon variegatus
GACAATATTCCATGTGCTTGTGAACAATAAACATTGTTAAACTTTTACTCCTGTTTCCGTCTCCGTGGTGTTCTGCATAACTGGGTCTCATCAGTGAACCCATCATGACACCATATTTCTACTTGAGTAACAAATGTGTGTACTTTTGACACCACTGTATATATATATATAAATATATAGTACTCCAACCCTTCTTTATATCCCTCTATTATGCAATTGTAATTGGCTTTTCTATTGTTTATTTTCTGTTCCATCTTTCTACAACACAATACATTGATCTGAATTGTCAATGTGCCTTAAAGCTTTACACAATATTATTTTCTGTTTCATAATAATAAGTAATTATATATGCATCTTTAATGAATTGAAAATGTTTTTATTTTAATTTGTGTTTTTTGGGTAATTAACAACCCTGTAATAATAAAAAACTAACACTATTACAATTTGTTGAGGAAAAAAAAAAAGAGAATAGATCTGGAGATTACCTATTAACTATGCAACTTTATAACCATTTCTGATTATATATGCTTTTGATTTACGTCAGTGTATAGTCAGTCATACATGTTTAATCTCCTCATCTTCAGGAGTTAATGATTACTAAGCCATAATTTAACTATTACTGGCATATTATATGTTAATCATTTCCAGTACATGTCCAATCATTTCCAGAACCAATTCTTTTTGTTTTTATTATATCTTGGAACCAGACAATGTACCAGACCCTCAGGGTCAATGTACACTTTTCCAGTAGGAAAATGAAGATGCACATCATCTTTATTTTCCAAACAAAGACTAACTAGATTTTCCAAAACCCCTTGCTAATATATAAACAAATTAATGTACATANCTTTCTTTGGGATCACATGGATAAAATTATGCAGGGATGACCCAGTGTGATTCCTTTTCACACCTTTTAGAACATCAAATTACTTTTTGATCATGTTTCTCAGCTACTCCCTCTAACACAATGAGTTTAAATGATGCTTTAGGCAACATACATTTGACACAAACATCCTCAGAAAATAAATTACGTTTTTCTATGATTTTTTTTTTCCATAATGTAAGACTACTCTGCATTCTCCTGTTAAGGAAATATGCTGCATAAATAAATGTGCCTACCTTCTTATACTTTTTTTTCTATATATATTTTTTTTACATTACAGCTACAAATTATGGGATTTTATAGGCTGACACTAAGAAGATTCTCATTGTGTAATTAAAGGAAAATTATGTATTATCTTAAAAAAGACTGGGAATGAAAGTTTAAAGAGGTCCTGTAACTGCTGTCACTTGCATCAATCTGCTGCCTTCTAAAAAATGAAAGATGTTCATTGTGTGATGCATAGGTTGTTAATGATGCAACGGTTTGAGCTTTGTTTGTGAAATATCCTGTTAATGATATTCACTTTGAGCCGGAAGTATTCCTTTTATTGCTCGTCGGAAGCCGAAAGTGAAAGAGTTGTAGATGACTCAGTCAGTCTGAGGAGTGGCTACACCACCGTTTATAGAGATCTAGGTGTTAGTTAGATTTCCTTTACAGCAGCCATGGAGCTTCTTGTTCTTTTGTCTCTTTGCTTGCTGACTTTTATTGGAAAAACGTTTGGTGATGGTAAGAAAAATTAAACGCTCTGTTTTATAATTGCTTTTTTAATTATAAATATCAGATTTTTATTATTATTATCTATTGGCTTTAAATAAGTAATCAGTTTGGACGATGTCATGTCTAGAGTTTCATGTGTGCAGCAGCAGGATGCGCGTGTTTACTACACAAATAGCGGAAGTAAGACGTTNAATAAAAATATTAGTGGGTGGTCCGTCAGGTGTTTAAAATTCATCATTGTGCCGTAATCTGCTAAGCAGCATCAGTCGTGCTGCTGTGAACTGTTTGGTCATGCCGCCTACCTGGCGTGTAGCGGTGCACATTCTATATTACGACCGATGCACCATGGCAGCAGCAGCAGGGGTTAAAATAAGCTGGAAAGGTCCATTACTGCACGCTGAACTTTGACCACTCCACTCTTCAAGAGGTGCTTGTGCAGAAATGTGTCTTTCCGTGCTCGTAGCTCAATGTCTGCGCTTTGTACTCTACACTTATGGTTCACCCTCAGCAGTATGGCTTTCCCTGCTCTCAGTACTTAATAAACTATATGTGGCTGATCATCCTCTTCCAAGTGTAAAAAATCCTTTTGTTTAACTTAAGATTGTATTTCTTCCAACTCACAAGACGTGATGTAAAACATTCTTTAAATTCTACCAAAAGGAATCCCTAAATTATATCCAAAGCAATTATTTAATTCCATACTGTTTAATTTTTGGATAAAAGGTACATAGATCTTTGAATACTGTACTTCTATCTCATAGTTGTTGTTTCTATCTATTTGAATATTTCAACATTTTAGTTAAGATATTGAAATTTAGGTCTGGACTGCCATGGCATTATAAGGCAATTTTGTAGGTTCTCTGTGATCTGTGTATTTTTCTTTATATCACACCCCTGTCCTTGAGACATGAGCAGTGATAAATTCTTAGAAATAAGGCCAAAATTGCAAAGTAGAAGGAAGATTGTTTTTTTTTGTGTGTGTGTGTTTTTGTTTGTTTGTTGCTTTTTCAGAGCAGTGAAGATTTTTTTTATCTGTGTATAATGCATAAGTCAGAGTAGAACAGGAAGTGTTTGCTAACGTCTCAACCCTTGCTACCCTGTCATACCACGTAACCACTTCAAGTAGTGGTTCAGATCGCCCGCACACTTCAACTGGCATTTAAACAGCCTAAGTGTTCAGTCAAAATGTGGCAGTGGAGGGGAGTTGTGGTCAGTTGGAAAGAGTTTGAATATATTCTAAGATTGTCGCTACAAACATGCTTAGTGTCAGGGATTGCCTTCAGTTCAATAAGTCGATGCAATTAACTGGTTTTCCTGTACCAGTACAATGCACTATAGATGCTTTGAGATGACATGTGTTGTGAATTGGCACTATATAAATGTCATGATTGGTTTTATATCAAACCCACATGCAGAACACAACGGAGGCTGGGTAAAAGTTTAACAGAGTTTATTAAAGATGTTGACACACAAAATCATGAACTGGATC
>NW_015151637.1:130060-135391 GCF_000732505.1 Cyprinodon variegatus
TTCCTTTGACCTTCCTTGAGCTCTGCTTTACTGTGGCAGCAATAACCGCCTGCCTCTCAGTCACAGGCTCTGATAGAGACTGGTGGGCGGTGGTGGCTTAGTGCCAGTCTCCATCAGTCTATGATACCATGGACAGCTCGCCATTACGTCATATAGCAGTATTTCTCCAGCAGTAGGAAGAAAATGGGTCTGAATTATTTTATAACTTAAAGGGAAACGCCGTTTTTCTTCTTCTTCTTCTCCTGGTTAGGTGTGAAGCTTTAACCCGTGGACACTTGAAAGCCATAAACACAAACATTTATAAAACACCACAGACTGTTTTATTTTTTTTCCTCTATTAGGGAAGGAACAAACCACATATAAAACCAATGGTTTCTTTTTGGTAAATGCTAAAGAGCTGCTGTTTCAGACTAATTCTGAAGACTGTTTGAACACTGCTGAATTATGCATTGTTTTTCTTTTTCAGATTCTATCAAGATTACCATCAAAGAAGACGAGGATATCATCCTAAATTGCTCTTTTGGGACAGACATTACAGGTCATCGCATTGAGTGGAAAAAAGATGACATGGATGTTTTTTATTTTGATTTCAGGAGGGAGGATCCTACAGTTGAGGATCCAAAGTTTAAAGACCGGGTCTCTAGTTTTTCAGAAGATCTCAAGTCTGGAGATGCTTCCATTAAAATCAAGGGAGCAAAGGTTTCAGACAGTGGGAAATACACCTGCTTGCATATTAACGAACCTGGAAAAGCTCCAGTACACCAGCGTCTTATTGAGCTTACTGTTGGTGAGTTTATTTTTGTTGTGGGACACTTATCGACTAAAAAAATAAGAATTGATTTTTATTCATTGATTAGAACTTATTTGTCTACAGGAGGATAAAATGACCTTATAATTCAAGTAAAATTGGTTCACTATGAAACAGGATTAATTCCCACAAAAACCGAGAAACTCAAGAATGGTTTCCACAAAAGCCAAATGTATTCAATATAAGGCCTTTTTCTGCTTTGATTTAAAAAAAAATTATATTTAACAAATTGAAAATAGAGGAAGTATGGGGATGAACAAGTAAATGAAACTGAAAACCAGTTTACATGTCATCATAGAATTGAAGCACAGCACTATCTATATCCATAAAAGAGGAAACATCTAAAAACTATAGTAATTTACTCTTTTATTTTGAGTTACAATCTGTAGTTATACATTAATGATGTGACGTATTTTCTTCTTCCTCTTCATTTTATTTACCGTTTTTAACTTTTGCCCTTCATCCATCTTGGCCCAAATACTATAGACCTAAAAATAATTAGTTGTGCTATTTAGACCTGCTACCTGTTCTGTGACGACATGATAATATCCCTCTAATGAAATAGCCAAACTTTCAATTCAGTTTAGATGGTCTATATAGCTCTGATTTGTGATATTGATTATGTGTCATTTTACAAAACAGCTAGACTTAATCAGAGTCTACCTGTTTTGTAGACAGATTCCAAGTCTTTTTATCCTAGATATCAAACAATCTAGTCAGGTTAAGTTGATGTTTTTAAGTTAGTTAAAAGGTTCTTTTGCATGAAGTCAATCATGCATTAAGCCCGTGAAATACAGCATTTAATTCTCTTGGGTAGAGGACTCTAACTTGCATTGTGTTGTTAATTCTTGTCATTCCTTCACACTGATCATACATGTAACCATTGTAAAAGAAAAAAAAATCCCCTAAAAGTTTCTGGTTTTGTTGGTATCTGTGTTAAAAGTCATCTACCATGAGTGACTATGGATTTGTACGACGGAGTATTAGGGCCACACATGAAGAGAAAAAATATTTTTGCCATGACGAGATTAAACTCNTCTACAACCAGTTTTAATGCTTAAAGTGTTCATAAGTTCTGTGAATATTTATATAATAGAATGAGAAAAAAAGATATCTGAAATCAGCCCAATATTAGCCAAAAAATATCGGAATATCAGCCTGGATTTACATTCTCCAATATGAGCAAGCTGATAAAAACACTCTGCTTGTGTTAAAAGTTTATATAACACATTGGTGAATAATAATTGGGTCAGTAGTCCCTATACCTATTGCTGATGACTGCAGTCACCTGTTTCAGTAATATCACTTGATCAAGCATTTTCCATCAACCCATTTAGGAGACTAGTATTAAATGTAACTATGATTTGTCCTGATATTATATCGGGTCAAAATCACCATTGGTTACTGTTAAAAAATTCTATGTTGGTATCATAAAGGAAGTTAAAATGAGGGCATTCCTAAAAAAAATTGTGGAAATAAAAATTTAACCTTATTTAATCCATTGTATAGATTATTTTTTCTCTATAACGGTTATCTATTTGGAATTGTTTATCTAACTCGATTTATTTTATCCAGAGGTGTAATAATAGTTAATATGATTTATGTGGGAAGGGATTGTGTCACAATCCCTACCCACATAAAATAATACCGTAAATATTTCAGGGTAACCTTTACGAAAAACTGAAAAGATTCATGCTCTGTATTTTTTTCTTCTCCTGGTTAGGTGTGAAGCTTTAATCTGTGGACACTTGCAAGCCATAAACACAAACATTTATAAAACACCACAGACTGTTTTATTTTTTTTCCCTTTATTAGGGAAAAAGGAACAAACCACATATAAAACCAACTCTTTCTTTTTGTTAAATGCTAAAGAGCTGTTGTTTCAGACTAATTCTGAAGACTGTTTGAACGCTGCTGAATGATGCATTGTTTTTCTTTTTCAGATTCTATCAAGATTACCATCAAAGAAGATGAGGATATCATCCTAAATTGTTCTTTTGGGACAGACATTACAGGTCATCGCATTGAGTGGAAAAAAGATGACAATGATGTTTTTCATTTTGATTTCGGAAAGGAGGATCTTACAGTTGAGGATCCAAAGTTTAAAGACCGGGTCGCTCGTTTTTCAGAAGATCTAAAGTCTGGAGATGCTTCTGTAAAAATCCAGGGAGCAAAAGTTTCAGACAGTGGGAAATACACCTGTTTGCATATTAACCAACCTGGAAAAGCTCCAGTGCACCAGCGGCTTATTGAGCTTACTGTTGGTGAGTTTATTTTTGTTGTGGGACACTTATCGACTAAAAAATAGTAATGACCTCAAAATTCAAGTCAAACTTGTTCACTATGAAACAGGATTTATTCCCACAAACTCAAGAATACCCTCCACAAAAGCCAAATTTATTCAATATAAAGCATTTTTCTGCTTTGATTTAAAAAAAATGTATATTTAACAAATTGAAATTAGAGGAAGTATGGGGGTACAAGTAAATAAAACTGAAAACCAGCTTACATGTCATCATAGAATTGAAGCACAGCGCTATCTATATCCATAAAAGAGGAAATACCTAAAAACTATAGTCATTTACTCTTTTATTTTGAGTTATAATCTGTAATTATACATTAATGATGTGACATATTTTCTTCTTCCTCTTCATTTTATTTACCTTTTTTATATTTTGCCCTTCATCCATCTTGGCCCAGATACTAGAGACCTAAAAATAATTAGTCATGCTATTTAGACCTGCTACCTGTTATTTGAACAGATGCAAATATCCTTCTAATGAAATAGCCAGACTTTCAATTTAGTTTAGATGGTCTATATAGCTCTGATTTGCGATATTTATTATGTGTCATTTTACAAAACAGCTAGACTTAATCAGAGTCTAGCTGTTTTGTAGAGAGATTCCAAGTCTTTTTATCCTAGATCTAGTCAAACAATCTTGTCAAGTTCGGTTGATGTTTTTAAGTTATTTAAAAGGTTTTTCATTTGCATTAAGTCAATGATGCATTAAGTCAGTGAAATGCAGCATTTACTCCTCTTGGGTCAAGGACTATATCTTGCATTGTGTTGGTAATTCTTGTCATTTCTTCACACTGATCATTCATATACAGTGGGGCAAAAAAGTATTTAGTCAACCACCAATAGTGCAAGTTCTCCCACTTAAAAAGATGAGAGAGGCCGGTAATTTTCATCATAGATATACCTAAACTATGAGAGACAAAATGAGAAAAAAAAANCGAGATTAAACTCAACATGACATTTCAACTTTATTCTCGAAATGTTGAGTTTAATATCGACATGTCGACTTTAAAGTCGACATGTCGAGCTTAATCTCGTCATGGCAAAAATATTTTTTCTCTTCATGTGTGGCCCTAATACTCCGTCGTAGATTTGAGAGGACAGAGCATACACACAGTTATTAACACTAGTAGCTCCCTGAGACGCTTTATATATGAGAAAAACAGCAGAGCAGATGATCTATCAGCTGGTTTCCAAGTCTTAAAGGAGAAAATACAGCAAATACAATCCATCACAGTAAAAGCTAAACAGATTTTTCACTAAACACTAAAAGCACAGAGCCAAGAGTATCAGCTATATAATGGGGACATTAAGTTACTGACAGCAGTAGCTCAGATGATGCTGCTGTAGCGCCCCCTGCAGGAAGGTGTCACAAATAAACAGAAGAGCAGACCAGGTGTAGCTTTTATTAAGAGAAAAAACAACAAAGAAAACGTTAAGTTTAGAGCTGAAATAATAGAAAAAATATATACATTTGAATAGCCAAGTTTAGAAGCTTGACAAGGGGTCTACCTCCAGTCTAAGGTTGGTAGCTGGTTCTACTGGAGGAGGCCTGATGCTAACGTAGGCAGGGGGTTAGAGAGCAGGGCATTCATCTTCAAAAAAAAAAAAAGAAAACTGCAATAAGAAAATTGGTCTGAAACTCAGAGTCTTACTTAATGTCCCGGTGCAATAATCTTAACCCAGGAATGCTCCTTAGACGTGTCCCAGTGTCCAATGATCACTAAGAACTTTAAAGGGATATTCCTGTCTTTTTTTCCTCAACAGATCATCCTCCCAGTATAGTTTTTAAAATGTTCAAAACCAACAGTAAATCTGCAGTCTGAGATTTCTTAAGAACATATGGAATAATCAGATCTTTGATATAAGATGGAGCTTGATAATTTATGCTTTAAATATATGTGTGAAGAATATTTTTGATTAACAGAGAGTGGTGAAGATAAGCTTAAATAGGAGAAATATAATCTGTTTCTCAGATTTTGATCTCAACCCTTGCAGCCACATCGCTTGATAGAATGAAGCCTTTTCACTGCATTTTGTTTTACTTTCATATGATAAAGAATTACAATAGTCCAGTCCTGAAGTATACATGGAGAGGATTTCCACATCACTCCTAGTCAGGATCATTGAAATTTGGACTATATTATAATTTTAAAAAAGGGTAACCCTAGAAACCTGTTTAACATGTGAATGATGGGAATCATCTTGTTTCATGTTAATCCCA
>NW_015151637.1:136483-147398 GCF_000732505.1 Cyprinodon variegatus
TTGATGGCGCTATTCAGTCATAAAAGAGAAAATATACGCTTAGATCCTCTGTTTGGTTCCAGCACAGTTTCTAAAACATATTTAATGATATCCAGAAAGGTAATGACATGAATTGACTTGATATTGTTTAAGCTTATATAAAATTAGTTAGTTATGGGTGATAACTTTGTCGATATTATTTCAAGCTACTAAATTAATAAAAAACACATCTTATAAATAGACTGGATGGGGGAATTGGATGAATCTATAATTTTTTTTAGTAATCTTTATTGATACTTTTATGCATTGGGCTATTTTTGTTTGTTTAATTAACTTGTTGCATAAAGTATACTGGTAGCTGTCCAATATATCACAGGTAACATATTTGTGATCTTTCAAGGATTTTCATGATTACTTCTTAAAATGATCTGCATCTGTGCCACTGAACAGTTCTCTGTACCCAGGTCTGTCCTGATACACGTTGGAGCTCTGCTCCTGTTTTCTACTTGATCAAAAAATATGCAGCTATAACCCTGGGATTACTACTTGTGGAGTAAGCATGCAGCCTTATGACCATATGTGAAAATCTATCAACAGCTCCATTAAAACAGATTCGTATAGTTTTAGTTTTTCATATGGACTAACATGCCACATAAAGTTGGAACCTGCTTGTCTTAAACGATTCTAAAGCCTCAGCTGTATTCCCTGCGGATCTAGGATTTTGAGAAGGGACCGGCGGACAGTTATTTGGGACACCACCAAGCCAGCTGGAATTAATTTCAGATGCATTGATTTATAACCATAAAGCACCCTGTGCTGGTTTAATTGCTTCTGCAGGAACAATGAGGCTTTCCAGTAAGTCAGAGTAGAGTGGCCTTTTTCACCTAAACAATTCTAAGGTCTTACTGCGCACTGCTGACAACCTAAAACTAATTCCATCCACATCAAGCAAACTCAGTATTTCCCAGTGCCATATACCTAAAAGGAAATAAAAGCATATTAAATCTGACAACCCACTGATTGTTCACGTTTCATGTAGCATAGCGTAGCTTAGCTCGGCAATGAATGTCCTTTCTGATCTCCTAAGTATAACATATTATCTTATTATAATGAGATCTTACCTTGTAATTACGAGATAAGATCTCATAATATTCAGATCAGGATCTCAATTACAAGATCGGTATCTCACTGTCAGATTTTTTTTTTTTTCTTTGGTGAATGCAATATGTTTCGGTAATAAACCAAGCGCATATTTTAAATGAAAAACAAATACTTAAGCTATTTTTAGTAAACATTTATAAACAAACAGCAACATGCAAACTAAGGCACACATCAGACAATTAAACAGAGAAGCTGCTAGGAGGTTTATTATTTATTTGGTGAAGTTATAAAAATCCACCGCTAAACTGGGAGAATCTGATAGATTGGTCATTAAGGAATAGTAAATAGTGTCAAGATTAAAGCCATAAGAGGTTCTACTTGTAGTTTTCTTGAATCATATGTAGAGGAACCTGTAAGAAAATATATTGAGGGCTTTTGCAGGCTGAAGACAGGGGAGGTTCACCGTCTATTGGGAGGACCCTACATTTCTATTGTTGATGGTCGTAGGAGTCACAAATGTAGGTCTATTATTTCTACCCTTCAAATCTGGAAGTTTTTTTTTACATTTTTGCATAGGAAAATTTGCAAAACAGGAGCTCAGAATCAGATAGATCTCATAGTTGTGACTGTAATTTCAAAATGGCTAAAAAAAATTTGCTTCAGGACAGCCTATGTTGAGCTGTATTTAATACATATACAATTCATTTTATAACTTTTCCATATATTTATTGATATCATAGTTATGTATAGCATGATTTAATCAATATTTAACTCAGCATAGACTGAATGATGGGGTAACTGGTAGTGACACTGCAAGAAAGCCCTGGGTTCAGTTTACTTTGAAGGCCTTACATTTGGGAGTTTGCTTGTTTACTGTAAAGCATTGTATCTTTTCCCTCTGCACGAAAGCACTAATGCACACGAGGGTAAATTAACACAATATTTCATTAAGGTTTTAATGCATAGTTGTCTTTGACTAATCCAGGCTGTTAACATATATTCTTTCTGTCCATTTACTGTTAAAAAATTAGCATCAGCTTCTCTGTGAACCTATAAGAATTAAGTGGATAAATAAAGTCTGTCTGCCTCACTATTATCAACAAGCTCTGACTCACTTTAGCAGTTCAGAGACATGTTTGGTAGGTAAGCTCAGTGATTCCCAACCAGGGCATACGCATACCCCTAGTGGTCCAAAAGTTCATTGCAAGGGGTACATGGAAATATTTTTATTTAAAATAAAATAGGGCTGGGATCTGTTTTGCTTTGTGAGGACCCAACTGAAAAATTAAAACAGCTTTTTTTTTTTTTTTTACCAAAAAGTATGTTATTCTTTTAGGATTGAGTTCACCTTCAGCTTTGACGCACATTAAAACCAAGCAGAGGAACAGACTGGATGTAGAAGATCAGTCTGGGATCAGCTGTTTTTCACTCTGAGCTATAGGAGTAATCAAAGTAAAACTAATTATGTCAGTCGGACAATAATTTTTGTTCTGCATATTGTACCCAATTCATCAAGTTTAAATGTGATTATAAGGGCGTTACTCAGAGGAGCCCCAGATTATTCAATACAGGTTTATAATATTATTTTATTGTGCATGTATTTGAATTCCTTACTAACTTTCAGGCAAGTTATTTATGTTGTTTTTTTGTGTGTGTTTTTTAAGATGGAAAGAGATGAAATGCCTAACAATTAAATGCTCCAATTTAAAGATTTAAGTAAAACTGTTTTTATTTTATAATCATTTATTGCAAATTCCACTTTTGGACAATCAATACTTTTGACTGAGTGGGGTACTCATGGTAAAAAAAAAATACCGAAAGGGGTACACAAATCAAAGAAGGTTGGGAAACACTGGGTAAGCTGATCAATTTTCATCAAATATACTCACAAATAGCACTAGTTTCTTAGTGTTACTTTTGTAATGAAGAGGTTACATTTCACAGCCTTATCCTGCATCTTGTCAATCTCATTGGAGCCGAACAAATAATAAATGGCTATAGAAAATGTACCTATAAAGTAGTAGTTTAAATTGAATAATTTAGAAAAACTCAGTCAAATTTAAATATTTTTATCATTTAGATAAGTTTATTGTTTTTCGTGTAACTGGTACCTGCTCCAAGTTAATCTTACAATGTATACACAGAAAAAAAAACACAAAAATTTGTATTTATGCCCATGGGGCACTGTGACTGCAGAACTAGGATCACACACACAGACACAACAGACTGGCAGTCTGTCTGTCCTTTATCGACCCGAACAGCTGTTCAGTCCAGGGACATCAGCCTGCCCCATCTATTACACAAGAAATAAAGACAAAAACAAAATAACACTGTGAGGGAACATGGCTGATTTCAGAGCAGCCAGACAGAAATTTGCGATTAAAAACTTAATACTGACTCAGACTGACTCAGGAAAAATGTAAGTCATCATCTATTAACCCATCATGACATGAGGTTGTTTCAAGGGCGTAGGTTTGATTTCAACTTTGGTAGGGACACTATTCTTCAGTTTCATTGGTCCTTTGCAAAAATATGCACGGTCTTTTTTATGCTTAATGTGAGCTTCAGGGCTCATTTTGTTTAAAGAGAACAGCAGCATTTCTTGCTACAATAATACAAATCTTATAAGCACTACATGCACTAGATGCTGTTTATCAATATTTAAAGCATCACTGGCTCTGATGAATGTGGAATTAGGACTTTTTCCACTTTGAAAAGGATTGCATTTAAATTTACCTGCGACTAAGACAGTGTCTGTTTAACCAAATATAGTCTATAATATGTGGATTTATCCTGTGTTTTCTTCTGAAGATATAGAATTATGCAGAGGTAAAACCCACTCTTATTTTTTTTTATCTAATATGCTCTCTCTGGATCATGCAAAATAATACATTCAAGGGACGGCAAATAAATGTACTGTATTTATGTGTACTGGAACTATAAGAGGAACTGACACTGAGCATTTAAAGTATTAATATTAGAAGCTGTACATCTGGGCTGTAGTTACTCTGTGTAGCTAATATCATGTATTTTATCTATGGCTTAAACAATTAATCATATTCACAAATTATTTAAATAATCGTGAACTATGTAATTGATTAATCGTTAACTGGAATATAGGGCCACTAAAATGTGCCTTTAGCCGACAGAGCGACCCACTTAGAGCAGGAATTATACCAAGATTGTAAAAAATATGTAAACATTTTGCATTTAAGAAGTAAAAAAAATAGTTTTTGTCTGTCAATATTCTCCATCCAGAACTCCACCAAAGGAAACGTTTAAAAGATTCTGTTTCACCTGGTTTCATTTCATAAAAGATCTTCTTTAAGGAGCATTTGGCTATCTGATTAAAAGATAAAATAAAAGAAATCATAACGTTGTTAACTTACATTTCTCAAGTTCCACAAATCAATAAAACTCTCTCCTGCTTCTTTACAGAACTCCAATCAGAAGCTTTCGCCTGTTTTAGCATAGATAATAAGTTTTTTAATTTGGACTAGTTTCGTAGCCCAATATTAATTTATTTTAGCGTCTTTTTTTTTTTCACGCTCCAATCACCCGCGCGCGCACATACAGACTAGAAAACACGCAATCAGAAAGCGAGAAGGCGGAACTTAAAGGATAATTCCGGTTTTTAACACTTTTAGCCCATTTTCTGTAGTGTCCAGGATGAAATCGAATGATCGACACCAAAATTTTGACAATTGGTCCTGTCTCTGCTATTTGGCTCATGCAGAATCCCCCCCTGGCTGCTTCAGAATGGCTTCCATTGTGCATGTCCGATAATGTCCTTAAAACAACCTTAAAGGTTCTTTTTATAAAATATGCTACTCACCGGGTCGTCAGCGCTGTTCAATGACGTTCCAAAAAAAGTTTCGTGAAGAAAAACCGTTCCTGTCTTGTTTTATTTAGCAGAGAGTTAAACCGCGCAGCACAGTTGATGCCCTGCTATGTGAAAGGGACAGGAACGAGCAGGCAGCTGCAGCTACCAGGCAGAGAAGCTGCGAGAGGAAAAGAAGAGGCTGCTGTATAGTAAATTATAAACATGTTGTTCACATCCAATTATTGGTAGGGACAAATAGGTCCGTCCAAAATTTTGGTAGGGACATGTCCCTATGGTCCCTATGCAAGCCTACGCCCATGGGTTGTTTGCTTTGATAAGCACCACCAAAGTCATTATAAGGAACAGAGAGCTAGGTTCTGTTTCATGAAGTAGGCTTAACAAACTCAGATTCAAATCTGTAACTCAGAATTGATCTAGACTAAGGGCGAGAACTCTAAGTTTTATAACAGCTGCTATGAATTGGATAAATAAACTCCAAATAGAACCACTCAGAGTTTAGCAGGTGCATAACAAGTATGAAAAGCCATTATCAGTGGAGCCACGATTCGACGAGTCTTCATGACAACAGGAAACAGGAATTTTTATCAAAATGGATTCCCATAGTCTCTTTTGACCACATTAACATTACGGATTTATTTCTTGAATGGTAGTGGATCAATGTATCTATTTAGGTAACATCACCTGGCAGCAGGTGAGGACTAAATACATTGTTCTAATAGATGGAATCTGGTCCAGGTCTCATGGGGTTTAGTTTTATTCTGTCTTGTTTTACCCTGTAAATACTAAGTGGTTGTTTCCAGCCACTTTAGATGTTATCGTCTCAATAAATGTTTGTTGATAGTAGTTATTAGTCCCATGGAATGGCTTCAGATTGTGCCAGTAGGCCCGTTGTTATCACCGAGTGAAACCTAATCCTAACTCTAAAGTAATTATTTTCCCCTCACAGAATTTATTCATCTATTTATGTGTAATCTAAATATAATTTCAGTAGTTCTTCATGTACTGTAGAAATAAAAAAATTAAATGATCCACATGTCACACATATTAAACAGACCAGACAAATAAGAGTCATCTCCCATCAACTGAGTTGTAGAATCCTCTCGCTCTAAATATTTAATTCTCTTTGAAAAAGTGCCAATTAGTCCTTGTCAAAAGGACATATAATGTTTGTTTTTAAAAGCTAATGTGTCTAACAGACCTAGTGAAAAAATCTGACCTACTCAGGAAGTAAAGCAATATGATTGGCTGTAAGGAGAGCGGAGACACTGAGTTTACTGAAGAAAACCTGCTAACGAACAGATAAGCTCTGGGGAGAATGTTACTACTGTGACTGAAAAAGAGGTTGAGTAATCTCTGTTTGTAAAATGGAAAACTAAGAGTTTCCCTGATTTCAGCTTTATTAAATAGAGTTTTCAGTAAACATGCTTCGTGAAACGGACCCCCGATGAACTTCGCCAGAGCTAAAAGCGCTGGTTGTGGTGGTTGTGTAAATCCTCTCTAGGAGCTTCTTGCATCAAAGTATAAAAAATTCTGTCCCTTAGTTGAGTCAAAATCCAACAATGTAATTTAAAGCAAATAAACATCTTAAAAGGTTCTAAGATAATCTCATGGTTGCAGTCTGTACAGTTATCCATGCAAAAAAAAAAGTATGTTTTCAATAAACTGGGGAAATGTGTCATATATGCTGATGCAATATTTTCTATACTGATTCTCAATATTCAGCCAGTATTATAAAGGACTAAGTGATAGTAATTAGGCCCTTTGTTTGTGATCATTATGTAAAATATGTAAAATTATAAACTAAACTATTTAAACAAAGATACAGTTTTACTCAAAGTAAAACCTAAATACTATTTTCTGTATATAGTTTTTAATAACTGAAATATTAATACTGATGAAAAAAAAAATACAAAAGATAGAAAGTCAAATAAAGTTTCCAGGATAAGGCACCATATTATACTTGAGCCCCATAGTTAATGCCTTTTTCTTTGTAGAAAGTATGCTATAGTAAATACTTTACTAATGGCTCAGACACTCAATGCAAAACAACAGAACACATTTATGAAAGAAGAAAATATATTCAAATAATGTAGCTAATCATGCAGCCCCAAACTGAATCAAATTTTCCAGGTGCCCCCCTCAGATCATATTTAATTTTCTCCAGGTCTATGTGCAACATGAGATCTTTAAGCCACAGTGAAGCTTTTGGGGCCCCTGGTGCCTTCCATTCCAACAAAATTCTTCTCCGCGCTAATAGAGAAGCAAAAGCAAGACTATCCTTGAACTTTTTCTTAATTTTTTTATGGTCTATTAATCCAAAAATAGCCAATTCAGGACAAGGTGTCAATTTCACATTTAGTGCTTCTCCAAGATGTTTGAAAACAGTAATCTTGCAGACGGGGACAGGACCAGAACATGTGAGTCATGTTTGCTGGTGACATGTGACAACTATTGCATACGTCTGCGACATCGGGATACATTTTGGAAAGTTTAGAATTGGTAAAATAAATACGATGGACAACCTTAAATTGTATGAGATTAAGCCTGGAGCAAGATGTACTATTATTTACACGAGTTAATGCCGAGTCCCAGATGCTGTCATCAATAACCCTACCAAGTTCTTGTTCCCAGTCTTTCTTGATTTTATCAAGAGATGTCTCTTTGAGATGGGATATTAATGTGTATATTTTGGAGATAAGGCCTTTCTGATTTGTGGGAATGTCCAAAATTAAGTCAATTACTGAGTTAGGTGGGGCATTAGGGAAATCACTATATTCTAAGTATAATCTGTTACCATACTATACCCCTTTAATTATAGAGCACTTTCAAAATACCCGACAAGCACTTTGATTACAAAGGTCATCAAAGCGCTGTACATAAATCAAGGCAACAGTAAAATTAAAATAGACAAGCACAATAAGTAATAAAACAGAAGATAGAAAATTTAATAAAAATAGGGTCTAGCTCTAAGGATGTACGAAATGCCTCAGCAAACAGGTGTGTTTTAAGAATACACTTGTAATACAGTGGAAGGAAGCCCCATGTTTCCTGAAGAGGATGAATTACTGCCTGTTTAGGATCACAAGGAACAATACCAGATGACAGTCTACTGTTTTTATTTACATATACCGGTAGAATTGACACAATTGTTTGCTAAAAGAAAGATAAATCTCAAATACAACAGGCTTATGATCCTTTCAAACTACATCACAAGGTTCTAAATCAAAACCGTAAACAGTAAAACAAAACAAAACAAGATCCAGAGTGTGTCCACATCTCTGTGTCGGTATAGCCACACTGTTTCCAATCAAGACGGTCAATAGAATAAAAAACAAAAAACAAAAAAAAAACTCTTGACCCAGACAACAAAAATGAATAGTAAAATCTCCCACAATCAGATAATGATCATATTTAGGCTTAATCTCAGCCAATAGGCCAAAAAGTCATTCAAGAAGTCCTTATCATAACTGGGAGTCCTGTTAGCCACAGCACAACACTGTAAGAGTGACACAACTCGAACAGTCAGTTCAAAGCTACTACATAACAGTGACAAAGACAGTGGTTTACATTTATAGCTGTTTCTTTTAAAAAAATTACTTTTAGGCCTCCGCTACTCGACATTTGCAGGGCTTTAAGTAGCAAACCTCTGGTAGGAGTCCTTTGGAAGGGCTGGATTCACCAGCCCTCAACTAAGTCTCCTTTACACAGAGAAAACCTGGTCAGTGAACATGACAAAGTATTTTAGAGTAAAAGTTTTATTAATTACCAATCCCGCATTTACTAGTCAAAACCTCACCGGGAACGGCGCATCCACGTCAGCTGCTATCTGCTGTTAGAACGGATGCAGTAGCTGCAGATTCTTTGTTAGTGGCATATAGGGAAAGAAGAACTAAAACTGAATATGAAGTGAAATTGTTTATTTTTTACACCTGGCATTTTATCTGATTTGACCTTGCATTTAATTTTATTTGAGCTGCTATTTCATGTGGCTTAAAGTTTTCCTTGTAATATTTATTGTTTTTTATCATGTCTACAGGTACTTGTCCACAGCCAATTATCAAAGCTCTTGGGAACAAAGATGGTGGGAGGCAGGTGGAGTGTACAGCTGTTGGTGCTTTTCCACAACCTACAATGGAGCTAAAAAATGATGCTGATGTTACTTTTAAACCTGAAGATAACAAAATATCTCAGAATGGAAGCTACTTTGACATTACGCTTCTTGCTGTTGTGACTGAGGAAGGCTTCTACCATTGTGTTTTGACGCAAGAAGACATCTGCCATCAAATTTCCTCAGAGAAGAGCAGGGTGGTCATGCCTTCTGGTGAGTTTTTTCTTTATGTTCCGGTTTTCCCAAAAATATGGTCCAACTTGGTTTTGATATAACTTTAGTCAATGTTTTTTAAGTATATAGTGATCTTTTGTTTAGGGTGCTTTAAAGATGTGAAAAATGAAAATCTAGGAGGATCTAAAAAGAAAGAATATATGTTAAGATATTGACAAAATGTAGGGAACTAATAATTTACCTTACCCCCGGCTCACACCGACTCCGGTCTTACCGTTGCGGTGCGGTGGGTGCGGCGCCGCAGTGATTCCAAGTCATTAAAAAGACGTAAACCTCTCTCACCGGCTGCTGAGCTGTCCGGCTGCGGTTACCGAGACACTCCGGCGCTGCAGAAAATTCCGCAAGAAAGCTATCCTTGCGGCGTGCCGGAGCCCTGCGCAACAAGCTCTCGCAAATATCCTTATTTGGGCCATGTTATCGCATGAAGTTACGTGAACTCAAGTGAACTTCTGTTCTCGGGAGTTAAATCTCCGGACCTGTTGCCGGAGCCGCAGAGCCGCACCGCACCGTAGTCAAAAGGGCGGTGTGAGAGGGGGTGTGCGGGAGTTGCAGGTCTCCGTCGGCTCGGTAACCGCACCGGAGCCAGTGTGAGCAAGGGGTTAGAGCAATAACGATTTAATTAACATAAGATGGTAATAAACAAAACCATTCCAAAAGGATATATACTTTTCCACTCCAGTATAATAATGTGTTTAGGCCTCTTTGAATGAAAAGAATGATGAGCAGCTCAGGATTAACATTTGAACAAAATACATTTTTTTTCTGTTTTCCTTATTGTGACTTTTATTTTTGGAAATAAAAGTGCTAGAGGAATCTGAAAAGTCGCTATATATAGCTTCAAAAGCGCTAAGTTGGCAACACTGCTCTTGGCTTCGTTTGTTTTGAAATTGTTTGCTCCTGTTTGTTTGGATTTTTCTGAGCCTGTGTTGCAAATGGACTGATCCAAAATGGTGGACAACAGGCGATTACCTGTTCTCTTATGGTTCTGCATGTGGGTTAAGAAACTGGAAATCAACAAGAGAGTTTGAGCTTTGGTTAGTTCTTTTACCAATTTAATAAATGTACTGGTATTGAGTTTTTACCTCATGACTGTCTCATGTCCACTGCCCTGCAATCACACCTCTAGACACAATCAGACCAGTCAGATGCTTAGTTTAATCAAGTACCAGCCAATCATGATCAGCCATCAATTAAGGTCTCAGTGTTTCTCAGATTTAGAGCTCAGTGTGAAAAACAGTTTATGAGGTTTTCACTGCCTGAGGCGCTTAAACCTGGATGGGAAAAGAAAAAGAAACATTTAAAGAGCTTTTGATAAATAATAAACTCTAAACGTAACTAAATTCATTTAAATCAGGTAGATGTCAGACAGTTACATTATATGCGATTATATAAGCGATTATATGCTTATAAAAATGGAAAAATCACAAAAAATAGAGTCAAGCACATATTCTCAAAGTAAGAGTTGTATTAAGATCCAGATGAGATTATCTATGTGTATCACACATTTGATGGCACCACAATGATCTTTAGTATAGTTATTGCTCATTTCATACTTCTGATTATTCATATGCTGATATATTGCCATTTAAAAACACCATATCAATCTCTTTTACTAATGAAATATTGCTATATGTCATCGTTATGCTACG
>NW_015151637.1:147613-159558 GCF_000732505.1 Cyprinodon variegatus
ATATTTGAGTATATTATTTTTCAAAGTGTCAGAAATGGATAACAAAACTGCTATTTTCAATGACTACTTATTTTTGTCCAGCATTAACATCGGTAATCGGCTACATGAGTTTTAAAATATCGGCATATCGGATATCGGCCAAAATCCCAATATCGTGCATACCTACAAAAAGTAAAAGTGGAGGTATTACTAATCTAAATTACAAAAACTGAATATATTGAACACCTTATATCCACATCTGTTTGATTTATAGAGTAAACAGTTATTTTTAAAGGGTTTGTTTTCTATCTTGCACCTAGCTAAAGGGACTTTAATGAATGTTTTGTTATTTAAGCTTTGGGGAATTATCCACCAAAAAATGTAAAGCATTACATAAGACGTGAGATCAGATACACATGTAATGAATTTGATGAAAATCCACCTCTCCTTGGTGATGCTGTTGAATATTTCTTTATGATTATTTTCCTGGTATTGCAACCAGCAAAACTCTGCATACAGTCCAATGCATTTATCCCAGCGTGGTGGGAGACTCATTTTGAGGAAACTATGGTTGTAGCTCAATGTCGGTTTTGTAGAAGAAATTATCAGCCAACGAGTTATTGAGAGAAGCCAAATCTGTGAATATCTTCTAAATTTAACGAAGTTTCTTACTTCGGTCCTGAGGGAAACTTTTTTATTGTTTCAGAAAACTGGTAAATTGCCTGTACTTATATAGTGCTTTTCAAGTCAGGAGACTTGACCAAATTGCTTTACACTACATTCAGTCATTCACACACACACACACACACTGATGGTGGCAAGCTACATTGTAGCACTGACAGAAGCGAGGCTGCCGTACACTGGCGCCACTGGGCTCTCTGACCACCATCAGTAGACAATGCAGGCTCCTACACCCGATGGTACTGTCGCCCTCAATTACTGTCATGTTCTTGGTGCTGATGGTTCAGTTTTTTCCCTTGCTGCTGCAAACCTGTCTAATTTGTCCACTGGTTGATTAATGCCGATCATTTCCACCTGGTTCCTCTGCTATTTATGTTCTTTGCTTGCTTTCCATCAGCGCCAGGTTATTCGAGAAGATTGGTGAGATGAACTCTAGCATTCTAAATTTTGTTCTGTTTTCCTGATTTTGACCAGTTTCTGCCCTGTGGGTCCCGAGTCCTGCTTTGCCCCTCTCTGCTCTGTTAGTTTGATCTGTTCTGGACTGATTCCTGGATTCTACCGGCTTCTGAAGTTGGTCCTGTCTTCTGACTCTGACTTTTGATTACCCCTCAAGGACACTGTTGCTGCTTGGCATCAGCTGGTGCCTGCTCTGCTCTCTCTCTAGGAACTCTGGGGGGGTGGTCCGTGCCACAAGCTGGGGAGTAATCTCCCGTTTCGATTAAACTTTTTCCTCTGGGATCTGTCTAAACTTTGAATCAGAGACACGCCCCGCAGCCGACGGGCAGCCCAATGTTTCTGCCCCCCCCAGGCAGCTCTTACATTGGTGCTTTTGCCGCAAATAAGTAACCACATCCGGTCTCGGAATATGAAAAAACGACCACAAATGAACCTTTTTTCGTCCCTGTTCAAAAACATTTTTGTTTTTCGTTTCCCTAAAACGGAAAATGAAATTCAAATAATTTTTCAGGTTTTACTTTTCCCTTTTTGACAATGAAAAAGAGAGACCTTTTAAATTTCAATTTTGTTTTTTGCACTTCAAAACAAAAATCAAATTACCATTTGTTTTTATCTTTTTTAATTCCTGTTTCTGAATCAAAAATCCAATGACCAAAAGATACATGGACCACGGACACGGACCTAGAATGTTCACTTTGTTTTTTGTTTTATTTAACCAGACTTACCGGTAATGTAAAATGTCATATTGCATTTTTTGTTTTCTCCTTTTTGTTAGAGGTTTTTATATTTTGTGTCTTCCAAAATAGTGGAGCACAAAAACAAAATGAATCGGGGATGAATGACAACCATTCGGTTTTCAGTGAAGCTTTATTAGCAAGTATTTTGTGCTGCCTAAGGAAATTAGATAAATATATAATTTAGCAGATGGATAAATGACTGCTTCTGTAACGGAACTGCCAAGTTAAAATCTTTGAATCATAGGAAAGTATTCATTGTTTCTAAAGAGTTGTGAAAGCATTTTAGGAAAATATTTTAGTTATATACCAGGTGATTGAAAGATTTAAAAACTATTGTTTTAAGGCCAACTAGGGTCGGGCAATAACACAAAATATTTTTTAGAACAGAAAATGAAAATAACAGCTATAAAGTTTTGCTTATTGAAGTCAGTAAGATAAAAAAAAAAGAAATTATACTGTTAATAGTATAGATATTGTAATAGTTATAGAAATTCTTCGATACAGAAAATAATGTGATAGTTTTTTGGCAATATCTCCCAGCTCTAAGTCCAAGGACAACAAGTTCTATTGCATTCTAAGTTATTTGCTTTAAAAATGTGCTACATTCATTCAAGATCAGACTCATTATTTTTTGTATATTGCATTTTATAGATTAAATAATAATGAAAGGGAGTACATTTTATAACTACCTGTCCATGTAAGTGCAGACGATTAGAGCCTTATTTTCTGTTAGCTATTTTTATCTATTTCCCTCACCTGCTTTAGTAATATAAAACCAAGTCAGTCAAAGGAGTCTTTGAAACCTAAAACCTTATAACAGACAGAACTTTTTAAAAGGTAATTTTGTGTCATGCCTTGTTTAAAAGTAGCAAACCCATTAAAACAGCTGTTGTACTTTAGGTCTCTCAGCCGAGTAAGCATCATTGTCAAAGTTTTTCAAATTTAAACTCTTTAATATTGATTGAAGTGAGTCTATATAAATGAAGAGTCAGATGCAGACAGAATATTTGAAAAAACAATTTCTGCTAAAAAGTGATGGGTTTTATTTTTGTTGCTTCAGCTCAGAAGGTTTATTTAATACAGTTCAATTTAAACATGTTCTTGCTGCACATTTCCACATGTGCTTCAAACCTTCAACACTTTGAAACTGTCAGTGGATAATGAGGAATTAGTTATTATTTTCCTGTTAATGAACCCATGATGGTCTGCCATCCAGTGGATAGAGATCTGTCTTCTCAGATGCCAGCAGCTCTCAGACAGGGAACATTTAATTTACTTAAATAGACTCTAGAGGCTGACTAAGAAGCAGTCACTTTATCACACATAACCAGTAGTTGAGTTGTAAAAAAAAAAAAAAAAAAAAAAAAGGGAAAGGGGGGATTTTTTTTTTTTTTATTTATTTTTTTGGAAACATACATAGTCTAATTAATATAGTCTATTAACCTAAAGCAATATGCATGGTATGGTTGTTACATGTCAGGTACAGCGGTTATTGACCTTGACCAAGGCAACTTACAGTAGAACTGCAGTCGGTCCCTGGACTGGTATCACTATCACTGCCCCTACATAGTTAGGGACTAATGCAGAGGACATATTACCCACTGGGATCAACTTCATAGTGAGGCTACTTCTTTGATTTTACTTTGGAAAATCTTTTGGCAATGAATATATTAAGATTTGGAACAAAACTTTGCAAATTAATATCTGAATCCTTTTAAGTCAAGTATTTTTTTATTCAATCTAAATTAATTAGATTGAAACAGCTGAAATACTTTTCAAAATCTAAACAAAACTGCTTACAAATTCAAACACATTAAAATTAGACTGAAAATAAGCCTTTAGAGTATTTATTTTATAAAATAGACTGTTTATCAGAAATCAGCATCGCTTCTATTGGCTAATTTAAAGTAAGCTAGGCTACATGCTGGCAATTAATGAGTTAAAGTTTTCTAACAGGTCAGTAGAACTTAACTATTTACCACTAAATTCACACAAGGGACTTAGCAGTCAGGTGTCAATATTCAATTCATTTATGACCAATGGCCAGGCATTTACATCACATTTGGCAGTGCTTACGAAATAATAATCTTAACACATGTCTAAATTGCTTAATTAAAATGTATTTTTCAATGCTTCGATTCTCTCGGTTTCCTCCACTTCTCTCGGCCACAGCTCCCCTTGTCTCACCAACATCTTCTAGATTCTGGCTGTCTCCTAGCAAAACAGCAGCGACCTACAGATTAATTTTTTGTTCGATTCACAAACAAAAAAATTCACAAAAAAAAGCAGATTTTAAAGACAGAAAAATGTTTGAGCTTCAAACTGGTTTAGCTAGTTTTTCATGTTATCACTATGTCCAGAGATTAGGACTTCTACGTGCTTGGTGACACAACGGTAAGCTTATAAAAGGTAATGTCTTCTGACTCTTGACTTACCTGAAGCCTTAGTTTTTGCCTTGTTAAAAATGAAGTCCCTCAAATCGTGTTGTCTTTGCCACTTGGCTTTGATGCTGTTCAGAACACCGTCACCTGCTCTGCTGGTTGCTCCACTGAGGTCGAAAATAAAATCACAAATTGAAATCGCAATTTTAAGATTAAGGGGGATGCCATACCCCCTCATCCCCCCTGAACTCGAGTACTATACATAACAAACTGATCATCACAGTTTGGTATTGTTACTGAAGTATTTAAAAAAGAATATTACATTAATTAACCCTTCTAAAACAACAGTTTTAATCTATGACTCAACATTTTTTTGGTCACACAATTTGTTTTGGTGGGTAAAGTTAAAGGAAAGCAATTCAAAAAGCTAATTAACTATTAGATTTTCTTATTGTAAAATAAAGAATGTTAATTTAATTAAAACAGTCACATGTTTTAAGATGTCAAGGAGAGTTAAATGTGTTTCACATTTGTGGGTTGGTTCTTGTTATTCTGTAAGATTGTAGCAATAACATCATCTTGTTATATTTCAGATGAAATTGCTGGTCATTTGAAGATTGCTATTATCATCGCCGTTGTTCTGGGCATTGTTGCTGTTATTCTTGCTGCAGCTTTGATACATACTTGCAAAAAAAAATCCCCAAGGTAAGTTTGGATTTCTTTGTTGGTCAGCATATAAATATTTAGCTATTTGAAGGTCTTCAAGCATTTATGTGCTAAATAAAATCAGCCTCCCTAACATAAGTTAATGAACAGCTATGTGTCTTAAATAAAGCAACGTTTTTCAGCTAAATTTTTCTTTCCTTACTATATGACCTTTTATTTGTTTCAAATATTTTACATTTTAGCTTAGAATTAACTCGTGGATTTTGTTTAACATCTAAGTGTATAATCATACGCATGAATGTGTTTCATAACCTAAAAATCCTGTTTCAAATTAAATTGGAGCTTTGTCATACTGGTACAGCAACGTTAAACCATACAAAGGATGATGAGTGTTTTGGTTTAAATTGTCCAACAAAGAAACCTATTGGTTGCATGAAATCAAATGGCATATATTGTCTTTGTAAAAAAAGTTTAGTTGTGTTATTTGATATAAATGTAATCTATGTAAAATATGACATTGTACATAAAACAACAAAATATATTTTACTGCTTTTTTTAGCAGTGTCAGATTTCTGTTAATATTAGGGCAAAAAAATTGGAGTGTTTTAGGCATTGAACTGGGAGGTAGTATGTGCATACGTGTTTCCACAGTAGTTTTTACACAAACATGGGGAAAGGCTGCACTTTAGTTTGTTGGTTGAAGCTCATAAAACTCTTCTGTCTGCCAGATGGTGAAAATGATAACAATAATCTCACTTTATCACTGTAATTACACATTTAACATCATTTGACTGCATTTAACCCCATTCCTTAGGGACACTGTGCCGTCTACAGCGTCTAATTGGCAACCTGTGCATGCGGAATGAGCTAAGAGCACAGAGGGGTAGTCTGCAGATATGGAACAGGGGACTTCAAGCCTTCATGGAATGCCTAAACTTCTGTCCTAACCACTAGAATACCCCATGCCCCATGGGAAAATAGCCTCCTGGTCATCCTGGATCTTTGTGGCCCATCAAAGGAGAGAGCTTGATTAGATCTCCTCTAGATAGGGGAGTGATCCATCTGACCAGTCTTTATGGCTGTCTACATTAGTTTTGTCTCAGATGCAGCACAGCTGGCTGTCTTGAAGCTATTGTCTTAATTTATTGTTTTGTGAAATTGTTTTATCAGAGATGTAGCGTAACTGTTGGGTTGTTTCTTTCCATCACATTGCATTATAAACCGTCACTGCTGTTCCATTTTAAAGCTGTGTATGTTGTACATTAGGAAATGAAATATAACTGTTCACACACATTCTTAACTAAACATTTTAGAAACTGTTTTTTGTCTAAAATAACAAATTTTTAAATTCTTTTAAAAAAAAATTTCAGTTTGTAGGTCTATGTTTTTATGCATCTAAAATATCCCACCATGATAAATGTCCTTTTTTAAAGAGCTAAGCCTATGTCTGTTTTGCTTTTCTACTGCTGTCTGAAGTTCTCTCCCATATTTATTCCTTAGAGGACCTAAACTCTTCTTTTCTTCAAAATTATTGTATGAAATAATTTTAAATAAATAAAATTTTATATTCTGTTTGACCAGAATGCTAATATACTGCAAAATTAAGTGTGTCATATGTGAGCATTGTAAAGGACATTCACAACAAAATAGGCAATGTAATGGACAATTATATAATGCTCTTTTTATGTTAAAGGTTAATGCAAAAAATAGGCAAATATTTTGGTTAATGATGAATTCTTTAGGGTTTTCCTGTTCTTTCTAATATAAAATAATCTTCATATATTTATGTGTCTTAATGTTAATGTCTTAATTGTCCTAAATCTGTCTAACTTATATGCATAAGTTTGAGAGTAACTGTTCAATAAAGTATATAAGTCTTTTTCGGTAAAGCTGCCAAATTTCAATTTCTGTCTTTTTTTTAACAAGCGGAACCTAAACCATGATTTTTTAGCAACAATCAAAATATTTCTGATTCAGAATGTTTTTGTGAATTTTGGAGAATTTCAGCATGCATGGTTTTCCTCCCACTGTTGGGAGGCTCTTGTAAGCTATTGTCAT
Organism: Cyprinodon variegatus; assembly: GCF_000732505.1. NCBI lineage: Eukaryota > Metazoa > Chordata > Actinopteri > Cyprinodontiformes > Cyprinodontidae > Cyprinodon > Cyprinodon variegatus. Next base: position 154,572 of record NW_015151637.1, read on the forward strand.
AAGTTAAACAGGTTTGCAAACTAAATGAATATTAAAGCTTCCTGATGTTTTCCATCATTCCATTGCAGCAATGATCCATTTATTTCTTTAAACCCATACATTCTGTCCGTTCTGCTTTCATGTTTTATTAAAAGTGAAATATCTGCAACTCTCCTATTAATCCACAGTTTCTTTTTTATTACTTTGCCTATGTAAAGTGTTTGCACTGTTTGAAAATTATAAAGTGTTTCTCTCAAAAATATATTTGACTTAAGCCTTTATTATAGAACTAAAAGTGTGTTAAAACTTTTTCTTGACCTTTAGACCTAATATTTTGTCATCAGCAGCATTATGTAACGTCAACACTGCTGCTGTGCTGTATCTACATTTTGATTGTCGTTTAAGTAAAATATCTTTAGTGTCTTATTAACTCTTACTAAAGCAAAAAGGTTGTGTGTTTCGAAAACAGTTATTTTGATGTGATGTATTTAAATTAGAAATAAGCTTAATCCTTTTTGTACATTTAACTGCTAATGCTGATAAAATAAATATCAAATGCCTGCTTTTATAGCATTAGAAAAACAATGGTTTCTACGGAGCCCCCCTGGTGACATGGGCAGAATTTTTTTTGAAGATGTTAAGGCGTGGACACACCGTATCCATCTCGTGGCCACAACTTATCTATCTCGTGGCCACAGTGGCCACATCTTAGCAACGGGTGGCAACGCGTTATTTGTGAGGGAGCTCCTTTATGGTGGTGTAGCTTACATTCAAGGTATATGGAGAACATAGACTTGATTTAATTTTATTTCAACCTTGGAATGAACGATCTCTTGCTATTAAACACACAGTGTTAATTAATAAGAGACACTTAATCCGAGTGCTGAATGCATACGGATTGAGACGTAAAGTGTACTGTATGTGGACGTTGGCAGTGTCATTGACTTCATCCAGAAGGAGCTGGAAGGACCCGGGAGACTGCATGGTTATAGGTGAATGCACAAAAAATGTCAGATGAATCCCATCAGGGCGAAAAAGGAGGATGTACGGTTAATCATCGCATCCCTGGATCCACTCGCATCTGCTGAGCATTAAGCCCGGAGGCTAAACCTAAGGCAGTATTATGCTCTGGGACGAAACTATATTTGGCATGTAGATTCATATGACAAATTAAAACCATACGGAATATGCATCAATGGTTGTATTGATGGATTTTCCCGCAAAATGATTTGGTTAAAAGCAGCATACACAAACAGCGAACTGCTCGTCAGAGGACGCTACTTTATTGATGCTGTGGAACACGCAGGTGGATGTCCTCGGGTAATCAGAACAGATTTAGGAACGGAGAATGTTGTTATCAGAGACATTCAAACCTCCCTCCGCCAACACGATACCACCGACAACAGATCTTGCTGTCAGAGTTTCATTGCTGCGTCCAGCACTTCAAACCAATGGATTGAGAGCTGGTAGGGGATCTTACGCAAAGAAGGAATGGAGTTCTGGATCCAGTTCTTCGGAGAGCTGAAAGACCAAGTCCTTTTCGGTGGTGACTTTCTGGACAAATGCCTGATGCAGCTCAGTTTTCAGAACCTAATTCAGGTAAAGCTCGGAAAATTCTGGTTACTGCTGAATGAGTAGCTAACACAATGTCAAATTGCTTAATACCGGTAGATGAATTCTGAAATTGTTTGTACAGGGGCGGAGCTAGATGGGGGGCCAGGGGGATCCATAGCCACACTTAGCCAATCATTGGCCACCCCTGCTATTTATTTGCCTCTAATACATATGGTGGCAGCAGTAATACTATTAAGAGGAATGTTTAGACTTATTAAACATTTTAATTTTTCATATTTTAATAGTTACTTGACAACCAAATTAGGCACATCTAAATACTAACATTATAGTTGATATGTAGAGAATTCATGCTCTTTTAAGACCCTAATTTTGTGTTATATAGGGGTAAAGAGAAAATGATGTGTCTCTACAAGTCATCAAGGAGTTTTTAGTGAAATTATAGATAAATATAATGGAAAAGATGTTTGCCCCAGACATTTTGTCCACTATACCTTTTTATTTAGACAGCATGGATTTTTAAATATATACATCTATTTGTAATTAAAAGGAAAATAGTTGGAACGTATAGTTTGAGTATATTTAGAAAATATCCATATTTTTTCTGCTAGTTCCTGTTGGAACAGTGTAAATTGACCCTTAGGTTCTGGCGCCTTCCACTTTCGGCCAGTAAGTAAATAAGTCAAATAATTTGTTTGTGAAAGAAAAGGGGGATATGTGAACTGTAACATTATACTGTTAAAGCAGCTTTTAGTGGGTTTTTGACATAGTTATGTAGCTACTGTAACTGGATGAGTTGGTGATTGTGTATGGCTTGTCCATTTTCAGACTTGAAGAGAAAGTCTACAGACATCTCTTCTTATTTTAAGAAGAGAATTACTGCAGAAGCAGAGAAAGAGATGACAGGGGAGCAACAGATAACCAGTGAGGAGAAGAAGGAGGGGGAGTAGGAGGATGCCATGCTTCTATCATCAAAGGTGCTGACTGTCCCTGGCTGTTTGATGCTTTTCCTCATCATTGTTCTTTACTAATGCTGTGTCCTCATCATGCTGGTTGATCTGTTTCTCTCCTCCATCCTCCTCCTCATCTCTTTACTCCTCCTGCTCCTCCTCCTCCTTATCATCATCTCTTTTCTCCTCATCCTCCTACTCCTCCTCCTTTTTTTTCTAAAAAAGAAAAAAAACTTTCTCGTGAGCACCACTTAGCTTCTCATGCGCACCTGATACTATGGGCAACGAGTCGAAGACAGAAACTAAACTGTTCATAATTTATAATTTATGGTACGCCATCATTCATAACATGTAGGCAAATCACTGTCCCCCAGAAATCTAGTTTTATTTTTTTATATTTATATCTAGAAAATCAATCAATACAGCCATTTATGCAGATTCCAAATGCTTTCAGTTTGTCATAGAAGTCTAAATGCCAGGTGTAATTCGGCCCCTTTACAAAGTAGCTGCGGCGATGAAGACGTATAATATAACACAGACCTCTTCATTTCTTACTTTTAATCTATTCTCCAGACATTTGGTAAACATCCATCTATATCCGTTCAGTTGACCAGTAGTTTGGAGCTGTGTTTGAATGAATTCCACAACATATTCAAGGTTTGTGTATCCTTTACACCGAAATAGACCGCAGGAATTCAGGATACGTTTTATGTGACGTTCAGACACAACATAACTGTGACGTCTTGCAAGCAATGCAGCGATGTCTTTGTATGGTAGCCCAAACAAAAAATAGAGCTCAGTGAGTTCATATACATCCATTCTAATGAACACGGTTGTCCGAAATACTCGTGCGATCATGCGAGAAAGTATCAGGTGCGCATATGAGAAACTATATGGTGCGCATGAGAAATTATAATTTTTTTGTATTTCTCTTCAGTGTCCCTTTAGGGGCTCTGTAGAAATCTGATGTGTCTGGGTCCCATCTGATGGTAGTTGACCCTCCAGCATCACCCCTGATTTGTCAGGGACCAGATTTATTCATGATTTGTCTTTACTGATCATGTTCTACAACAGCTTGTGAGCAGTTGCCAAAATAACACTGGTAAAATAAAACAGAAAAACAATACTTTTAGGAATTAACTGTAGATATCAGCTGGTTTATTCCACATTGATGATCAGTGTTGACATATTCTACAATAATAAATAATTGTTATTATTTTAATTACACTACAGCAAAATAAGTTCAAACAAACTAATATCTGATAAGATAAACCCAACATCCAACTTAGATATACATTCCCCAACATAAATGTGACCCAGATTATGTGAAAATCATACGGCGTTTCTCAATATGCGTTCTTGAGCATTCTCGTGTGCTCGTGTACTCGTGGCACGTCATCAGCCTCAGCCCGAGTACCGTTCCAATTCTCAAGAACGCCAGATCGAGAACGCATTTAATCCCCGGATGTTGTTCTCGCCCCGCCCTCTTTATCGAGCATGCATCAGAGCAGACTTGTGCGTTCTTCAGACTGACCGCTTCCCCAGAATGCCCCGCAGTCGCAGCTTGATTTGAGACAGCGCTCACAGTGTTAGAAACAGAATAATAGAAACAACTTAACAAATCTATTGACATGCAAAGCACACGTAATCTTCTTGGGGATCTGGGTTTCCAACACATGGAAGGTGGTAGCATCTGAAGCAGTCGTCACACTGAATCTGTTAAAAATAGAGAAAGAAATCAGCATAGAAAGTAGGGAATTCTTCCAAGCACCTGGCAATATTTTCAAATACCCAGATGTCTTCAGTGTCCGTGTTTTTCTCGCCACAAAAGTGACAGAGTTTGCTTAGGTCATCTGTTAGACATACCAAAATATGCAATGAGCCTCAATTTTTTTTGACAATATCACATCAAATAGTACAATGTTAATGTTTCCAATTGTTAAAAGCAAGATACTAATCATGTAAGACAATCCAAAGGTAATTGAATACATACCTGTGCTGAGAAGGAGAGTGGTCGCAATTTTCATCCTGTGCTTGTTTATTTCTTTTTTAGTTGTAGGAAAACAAATCTTTTCTTTTCTCAGGATTTTCTCAGCAAACTGTAAAAAGACATTAGATTTTTTTTTTTTTGAAAAATAAATTTTAAATGTCTTTACAGACATTATATTGTACATTTCTAATAGGCGAAGCAGCTTGAAACTAATCTAGGTATTATAAGTTACATAGCGGTATATGAATCTTTTCAATTACACAGATATGTCTTTTTATACATAACTATGTATTTTGCATATTTGGATGCCTGCCTTCAAGGTGAAGAGTCCACATGATGTGGCATCTGTCTGTTTGGGATGCATCACTGTGTCACAAGTCCACCTGGAGATGTTACATCCCATTTTTCGCATAAATGCCCTGTAAACACATTTGAAATTGTAATAATTCATGACTTTGCGTTTGTGTTATGCAAATTTGAAAAATAATTATTTAAA
>NW_015151637.1:160374-165887 GCF_000732505.1 Cyprinodon variegatus
TAATTTGTTCCCCCCTTGTAACTTTGAGAAATAAAGGTCAATCAACTCCAAAGTTTCAGGGATTAGTTGTCATCATAAAAGATGCTTATAAGCCAAAAATGGAAAAACTGGGACCTTTTTTGCCTGATTTAGACAGGGGGAACAGATTACGGCAGGTGGCCTGCCGTAATTTGTTCCCCCCTTGTAACTTTGAGAAATAAAGGTCAATCAACTCCAACGTTTCAGGGATTAGTTGTCATCATAAAAGATGCTTATAAGCCAAAAATGGAAAAACTGGGACCTTTTTTGCCTGATTTAGACAGGGGGAACAGATTACGGCAGGTGGCCTGCCGTAATTTGTTCCCCCCTTGTAACTTTGAGAAATAAAGGTCAATCAACTCCAAAGTTTCAGGGATTAGTTGTCATCATAAAAGATGCTTATAAGCCAAAAATGGAAAAACTGGGACCTTTTTTGTCTGATTTAGACAGGGGGAACATACCTGTTAAGAGACAGTTGTTTAGTGATGGACTTCCATCTTTGTGGGATGAAGCATCAAAGACAACTCGCAATTTTGTTGTCACCTTATTCTCCCTCAGTACAGCATGGTGAAGTAAGTAATAAATCCGACTGCTTAGTTGTGGTGTACACTCCTTAGGGACATCCTCAGCCATTCCTTGTGTTAAGTAGTCCTCCACCACATCATTGTATCTGATGTAGAGCGTAACATCCTTTTGTAGTTTCCTTTTCACACTCTCAAGTCACCCTTTTGCAACGTGGTAATTGTCTTCAAGTGGAGGATGAGTCTGTTGCCATGGCAACTCCACTTGATAACAACCATCCTTAAAGATGGAGGTTTCTTCAAACCGCTGCAATGCTCCCACATCATCTGGATTCGAAGATTTCTCGCTTGTGATACCCAGGAACTCAAGCTCCCAAAATGCATGCAGCTGTTTGTCCATCTGTGTATCCTTGCTGAGCTTAATATGCATGCATGTCGTCTCTGTTATGCTGGACATGGCCACTGGGCCCTGTACTGCCCATCCAAAGGTGCTCTCCAGTGCCACCAGGCTCTCTGTCAGTCTTTCTACTCAGCCTGATACGATCTACCAGTAGTAATCTGAGCCAGTTAGCACAGAAAATTCAGTTTCATGACCTCCAGCGAAGTCTGCGAGTTAAAGCCCTTTCCTTCTCATTTCGTTCTGAATGTGTTCACCAGGAACTTTCATCAATGCTGTAACACATGTTGGGGGTCACAACTGCTTCTATTTAAATTCTTTGCTGTCCATCCCAAACATTTTCCAAGCTGAGCTTCACTATGTTGCACTTCACCGTTGTGGGAGCAGAGGAGCCAAATGTGTGAAAGGTAAGCATCCCTTGTCTGGTAACAGGTAGCTGCAGAGCCCTCACCACATTTTTATGCACAAAACTTCCCTGGCTGCCTCCATCCAGCAAGCAGCAAGCAGTCTTCCTGCTTGTGGGCCATACCACCCATACCTTGGCGGTTTGTAGCAGCACAGTGTTCTCAGTTTCAGTTTTTCCCTTTTTTGTTTGGGGGATTACAGAAGAAATGACAGTGTCCATGTTGGCAGAAACAGCAGGCGGGGAAGCATAATTTTTCTCACAGATGGCCACATGATGCCTGCCTCCACATGTGGCACATGACATGCCCTTTAACCTGCAGAACCTTGCAATGTGTTTGGGTCCCAAACAGATAAAACACCTGCCAAGTTTCTTCAGCCTTTCTTTACGTGCTGCCACCTGGTGGTCTGGGCAGCTTTCTGATTGTGTTCAGCACGCTCACAGAACAGGCAGTTTTGTGTCTTCTTGTTGGCAGCGTGTAGTGTAGCTGCAGATGCCATGCTTGGTTTCTTTAGTTTCACATCACAGGTTGAATATGATTTGCTGCATGTTTTGTGAGCAGACTGGTTCTCTCTCTGGTTGTATGATCTGGTCATTTGTAAAGCTCTCTCTCTGCTGTTTAACTCTCTCTGCAGAAACTTTGGCACGTCTGACACCTTCCACTCATCCTGCTCTTCTCTCTGTCAGCTGTATTCAAGAGCCATATCCTCTGGCAGCATTTGGAGGAGATTTGGACATAACATGCCTCTATAGGTTACTGATACTACTCCCAGTGACTCTAGGCTTCTGATTAGAATTTCACAGTCATCATATAACTGCCTCCGCGCACTGACATCAGATGACTTCTTTACAGGAGTGAGATTCAAAAGTTTTGACATGTTGGCATTTACAATGAGATCCTTCCTCCCGAATCTGCTTTGAAGTATATCAACTGCAGCATTATAGTTACTGTCTGTCAGAGTGAGCCCTCCAGTGAAGTAAGTTAAGTAAATTTTTCTTTGCTGCAGAGGGCCTCATTGTTGTAAATACCAGTCTCATACTGACTCAAAAACTCCTGCCATAAACTTACGTCTCCAGTCTCACGGTCGGGTTGCTGCACTGAGAGCCAGCGGGGCTTGCGCTAACGTCACTTAGCCGAGCAGGTTGGGGGTCCTCTTTACTCACAGTCTCGTGTGCACGGATTACTTGGTGAGCCCACGCCTTCATCTCGATGATATAGTCTCTGTATTGCTCCGCAAGTTCAATCTCTGCATCAATGGCATCCAGCGGCGTGTATTCCTCAGCTACGCGGTCCAGCTCGCGCAAACTGTCCTCTTTCGCCAACAACACGGCTAACATCTCTCACACACGGTTGATGTCAGGGTCTTCCTTTGTTACTTCTCTGTCAATCTATTTCAGCACCTTCGTTGTGGAACTCCGTATTGTCCGCCGCTTCCGTTTCGCTCTTTCAACCAGTAGTTCCTCAGCGTTCGGTTGCTCTTCGGTGCTTCTAGCTTTATCAGCCATTATCTCCTGAATGTTCCCGGGTTTCAGCACCAAAAAATGTTGTGACTTACAACAAAAAAAATGACGAAGCGAGACGGTCAGTTTCATTTGGTTGAACTTTAGTGAAGAACAGTGGAAAAAATAACATACATCGTGCGCCAGTCAGCTCGGCTCAATGCAACTCCAAATAAATGCAGTCCCAAATTTAACCACAGTTAACACATGAACTGTGTTATCAACATTAATGTTAACTTATATTTTTAACTCAGTAACTTATCATTCATATGGTATGAAATAATATGTCCTCAACAAATAAATTCACAACAGTGACTGCTGCCAAATAATGTTGATGTTGCATGGCAAAAACAAAAAATAGAAGTAAGACTAATTACAAAACTAATTACAGCAAGTCATATTAAAATGCTACCTTTCTCCACCTAATTCTAGATATCTGTCAAAGCTTGTTGATTTAACAGTTTCTATATAACTGTATTTATATCATGTTTTTTTCTTTCAGGTCCACCTGTCACCACTATCATTTTGCTTCTGTCAGTGAGCCCCAGGGCAGCTGTGGCTACAATGTAGCTTGCCACCATCAGTGTGTGAGTGTGTGTGTGAATGAATGTAGTGTAAAGCGCTTTGGTCAAGTCTCCTAACTTGAATAAAGTACATGCCATTTACCATTTACCATTTTTAACAAAGATGATTAGGTCATTTTATCTTGTTCTCTTCGCAAAACAGATTTAACCAAAGAGGCCTTTATCCTTTCTTTTAAGAAGGTGGCAAGATTCACAATTTAGATCAGCATGAAAAGTTCAAAGGTTGAGTCTTTCCCTTTAAGGATGATCTACTGTTTGCTTGTTTTTATGCACTTAGAAATTTTGGATGACATCACATGGACAGCGGTTGTTTCAAGATAAGCTTCTACTCCACTGCAAAAGGGGGTGATCACCATAAACAACATCAGACATAAACAACTGGTAAGGCTGCTAAATATATCATTTCGATTGGGGCAGAACTGCTTATTCTGAACCTCACCACAAAAAGAAATCTCAAGGTGCTTTAACACCAAACGTGGTGTCCACAGCAAGAGTGGTGTATTTGCATAGTAACTTCGTGGCCAGCGGCGTGACTTAGTTTGAAGATGTGCAGCAGAGACACTTTTTTCAGCCAAAAAGGAATGGAAGTAACATTTTTTTTTTTCTACCCTTAGTATTTAAAATTAGTTTTGACTTTAATTTAATGATAACAGTGTTATTATGTGGGCACTGCAAGTTTCAAATGATAAAAGATGAAATGATGAAATTTGAAAAAACTTTGAAAAACATTTTCCAGGAAACAAATTGACATTTCTTTTTTGGTGAAGTTGTACCTGTTATATTATATATTACCTATATAAAAGATCAATATTTGTTTGCAGTGACAATTTTTCTTGTATTTCTTTATATTAAATAAACCATCACATTTTAATTTTACATTGTCAAGTGTATTTTTTTCAAATATCTTGCTGCATTAGAGTTTTAGTTCATATGTGAGTGGTAAGGTTTATTGTAAATAACAATTTGAAGTGAATAGAGAAAACATTAGTAATCTGTTGGATTTCCTTAAAGAAAAAACATTAAACCAATGATGTATAATTTTATTGAACTGTCTCACTAAAGTGCATGGAGACTACGTGTTTTGAATTGGTGCTATATGAATAACCTAATATATAACTTTATGCAATAACCTGTAAATTTTGTTAACAGAGTCTTGTAAAACAAAAGTACATTGCTGGCAACCATGCTGCCCAGTGACCTACTATAACTGCAAACAAAATTTTACAGTCATACTCTACTGTAATCACTAAATTAATGTTAAACAGTAACCTACAGTAAATCTGATAACAGTAAGAGTACCATAAAACAACAGTATATCACTGGCAACTCTGCTGCCAGTATTGTACAGTATATAAACAAGACAATTTGTTACAGTGAAACGTAAAGGTAAAGTGGTGATTTGCCCTTAAAATGTATCTGAATACACAACAGTCTTGATTATCTCAAAGTTTACTTAGCATAGCCCGAGACCCCATCATCATTTGCACTGCATGCTTTACGAGGAAAACCATCATTTTCCCAGTACGGTGTAGAAATGATTAGAAATTGTAACACCTTTGTGCCAAAAGGTTTCAGCAATACTGATTATGAGTAAAACCAAGTGTTGCAACAAACAATTCATTCAAAAATTAGTAGTAGTTGTTTCTGTGCTACGTGATCACAAAAATTTTAGCTGTACCAATAGTCAGACGAAAATAAAGGAATTTCTATTGTATCAGTGATGGACAAGCAGGTAAAGGAGGTGAAGGAGGTCTGCTGTAGATGACTGCGTTGTGGCATGTTGTAGGAATATTGGTCCAGTCTTGAGTATTAACAAATAAACAAAATTATATTTTAAGATGACAGGTACTAAAAACTATACCCTTCTTCTTTTTGTCTACCTGGATCAATAGATATTGTTCTTCAGGTTCATTTCAATTCAGTTTATTTATATAGCGCCAAATTCACAAAACATGTCATCTCAAGGCACTTTACAGTTCAACCAGATCATACAGTCAAATTGATACAAAGTTTTCTATCTAAGGACAACCAGTTGATTGCATTGACTCATTGACCCAAATACAATCCCTCCCACTACGCATGCTTGTAGC
>NW_015151637.1:166996-169067 GCF_000732505.1 Cyprinodon variegatus
AATAACCTATCGCTAGTAGATATGAGAGTTTTTGAGTGCATAGTTCTTTCTTTGGGATCACATGGATAAAATTATGCAGGGATGACCCAGTGTGATTCCTTTTCACACCTTTTAGAACATCAAATTACTTTTTGATCATGTTTCTCAGCTACTCCCTCTAACACAATGAGTTTAAATGCTGCTTTAGGCAACAGACATTTGACACAAGTGTCCTCAGAAAAGGAAAGACATTTAGAGCTTTACTTTAGCTGCATTGTATTTATACTGCTAATATTACTAATTATAATTTAGTCAAAATTGTATTTGCTCTATTTAATTATGTCTTTGCAAAGTACTTTTTTGTATTATTTTTTTTCCATCATGTGAAATTACTCTGCATTCTCCTGTTACAGAAATGTGCTGTATAAATAAATGTGCCTAACTTTAAAAAAAAAAATATTTTGTCACATTACACTAAGGGATTTCATAGGCTGACACTAAGTAGGTTGTCGTGAAATTTAAGGAAAATGATATATTGTCTTAAAAAGTTTAAAGAGGTCCTGTAACTGCTGTCACTGCGCATCAATCTGCTGCCTTCTAAAAATTGAAAAATGTTCATTGTGTGATGCATAGGTTGTGAGTGATGCAAAGGTTTGAGCTTTGCTTGTGAAATATCCTGTTAATGATATTTACTTTGAGCCGGAAGTATTCCTTTTATTGCTCGTCGGAAGCCGAAAGTGAAAGGGTTGTAGATGACTCAGTCAGTCTGAGGAGTGGCTACACCACCGTTTATAGAGATCTAGGTGTTAGTTAGATTTCCATTACAGCAGCCATGGAGCTTCTTGTTCTTTTGTCTCTTTGCTTGCTGACTTTTATTGGAAAAACGTTTGGTGATGGTAAGAAAATTTAAACGCTCTGTTTTATAATTGTTTTTTATTATAAATATCAGATTTCTTTTTTAACTAGGTCTATCGGCTTTAAATAAGTAATCAGTTTGGACGATGTCATGTCTAGAGTTTCATGTGTGCAGCAGCAGGATGCGCGTGTTTACTACACTAAAAGCGGAAGTAAGACGTATTTGCTGCTTATGTTAAACAGAAATGTATGCTCACTACCCCTTGTTACTGAATTTAAGCCATTAAAGAATTGCTCCCTTCTGTCCTCCTATTTGTGTTTTTGGACCATGCTTGTAATTCACATGATGCCTTATATTCAGTTAGATTGTTGCATCATCTCTGCAGCTGATAATCTGCAGTGAGGATGTTCCTCTGCGTGTTTAAAGCCACATCTGCTTCTGATGGGAGCGGTAGTGATGCTCAGTGATTACATATTTTATGGCCAAAATATGACCTTTTTTTATATAAGGTGTCCGCATTTAACAGCGATATTTTAACGCGTCTTTATTTTTAACAGAGGAAAACTTGTAGGATAAGCATATCCTACAATCTTCACATACAATTGTCTCTATATTTTTAAATGAAGACAAATATGATTTTAAAAAGTAAACGAATATGAAGTTAACATAATTGCACGCAGTCTTTTAAGGTGCGTTTGTTGCAGTAATAACTCTGAACACATGAGGGCGCTTTCACTTCCTTTGACCTTAAATCTCTGCTTTACTCCGCCTGCCTCTCAGAGTCACAGGCTCTGATAGAGACTGGTGGGCGGTGGTGGCTTAGTGCCAGTCTCCATCAGTCTATGATACCATGGACAGCTCGCCATTACGTCATATAGCAGTATTTCTCCAGCAGTAAGAAGACAATAGGTCGGAATTATTTTACAACTTAAATGTGAGGAGCTGCACAGCATGAATCCTATTGCAGAAATAGTCAGTCATGTTCAGTCTCGCTTAATGGCATGTATTAATTAATGTTATTAAACAACATTGATTGATTGATTGATTGACTTGACAGATCTCAGACTGCAGAAATGTTACATTGGCTCAATAGTCAAAAATAAGGAAGGTGCCAAAAGGAGGAAAATGATATAGATGGGTATGTATAATATATATAATATATATATTATACATACCCATATATATATATTTATATATATTTATATATATATATTTATATATATATATATATATATA
>NW_015151637.1:170534-171785 GCF_000732505.1 Cyprinodon variegatus
CGTATATATATATATATACGTTATTGCAGTTACAGTGCTGCATTTACATAAGAGGTAGATAAGATTAAAGGGCCAGATCAAAAACATCAATGAATTTTCTAAAAACAGAATGAGGTGGATCAATGACACAGATCTTAAAAGGTAGCTCAGCCCCATTTCTGAGCCTTCTTAGTTCTTAAAGACAAAAGTAGGTCTGAATAGAAATGTCTTAAGCTTCTATGAATGAGCCCAGACTCTCAAGACAATAGAAAAAACAAAGGAAGTCCTTTCACAGTCTAGCAGCAGCAGTGATCCTTTTGTGTATTTCCAGTCTTTGTGACTACGAGTAAATTTTTGTTTCAGGATCTGAGTTTTTAATTTTGACTTTTTTGGTTTCAACAACTCAGAATGAGTTTGATCATGCAGGACCCTGAAGTGTTAAACCCAGGATTTTAGGATATTCAGTTTTAATCCAAACCACTCTTTTACATGTTCATCCAAAACCTAAAAATATTTATTTTTTCAACAACAAGAATACGTAAATTTTATGTAGTAATAGAAACTTACCCAAAAAATTCCCATCAAACAGTTTTCACAGGTTCAGGAATTTAAATGCGCAAGGTTTTAATGAGGTTTTCAGCTTCTTTACAGATTTTCAGTTACGGGATAAAAATATATACCAGGTAATCACTCAAACATGAAAATCGGGACTAGAAAATATTAGAATGATAAAAAGAGGTTAAAATAATGAAAGTGCTTCACTTTTACGTTCTGGGAGAAAATGCTAAAAAGCTCCATGCAGAAAGACCCCAGGCCGGAAATTGAAACCAGCACCTTCTTGTTGTAAGGCAAGAAGTGCTACCCACTGTGCCACTGAGGAGCCTGCTAAAGTTATTAGTAAAGCAAAATCATTGGATGTTGGGTAATATGGTAAAATTGTTTAGCAGGTTGCAACAGTTCTATGTTCAACTTTTCACTTCCTTAGAAGATAATCCGTAATTAAGCAACTATTTTTGTTGTTAATATATTTTTTCCTATAATTGATTTATAGTACACTGCAAAAACAATCAAGAAATAAGTAAAAAAATTCTTAAATTAAGTATATTTACCCTTAATTTGAGCAGGTAAATAAGATGATCTGCCAATGGAATGAGTATTTTTACTCTTAAAATAAGATAGTTAGATAATATTTACTTGAAATAAGACAATAAAATTGTTTTTTTTTTTTTTTAAATTTAAAAGGTCGGTTTTTAAACAAATTTTTAAAAATTT
>NW_015151637.1:174375-175853 GCF_000732505.1 Cyprinodon variegatus
TTAATATTATTTATGTGGGAAGGGATTGTGTCAAAATGAGTAATAAATATGTCAGTCTAACTTTTACAAAAAAACTGAAAAGATTCATGCTCTGTATTTTTTTCTTCTCCTGGTTAGGTGTGAAGCTTTAACCCGTGGACACTTGAAAGCCATAAACACAAACATTTATAAAACACCACAGACTGTTTTACTTTTTTCTATATTAGGGAAGAAGGAACAAACCACATATAAAACCAACCTTTTTTTTTTTTTTTTTTTTTTTTGTTAAATGCTAAAGTGCTGCTGTTCAGACTAATTCTGAAGACTGTTTGAACACTGCTGAATAATGCGATTGTTTTTCTTTTTCAGATTCTAACAAGATTACCATCAAAGAAGATGAGGATATCATCCTAAATTGCTCTTTTGGGACAGACATTACAGGTCATCGCATTGAGTGGAAAAAAGATGACAAGGATGTTTTTTATTTTGATTTCAGGAAGGAGGATCCTACAGTTGAGGATCCAAAGTTTAAAGACCGGGTCTCTAGTTTTTCAGAAGATCTAAAGTCTGGAGATGCTTCTGTAAAAATCAAGGGAGCAAAGGTTTCAGACAGTGGGAAATACACCTGCTTGCATATTAACCAACCTGGAAAAGCTCCAGTACACCAGCGGCTTATTGAGCTTACTGTTGGTGAGTAGTTTTATGGAACACTTAAAAATTAAATGAAAATCACATTAGATAAAAATAGATAATTTTATTGATTAGAACTTATTTGTCTACAGGAGGATTAAAATGACCTCAGAATTCAAGTCAAATTGGTTCACTATGAAACAGGATTTATTCCCATATAACTGACAAACTCCAGAATGGTTTCCTCAAAAACCAAATGTATTTAATGCAAAGCCTTTTTCTGCTGTGATTTTTAAAATTATATTTAACAAATTGAAAATAGAGGAAGTATGGGGATGAACAAGTAAATGAAACTGAAAACCAGCTTACATGTCATCATAGAATTGAAGCAGAGCACTATCTATATAACCTGACAACAGCTTTTGTCAGGTTACTATTTATATCCATAAAAGAGGAAACATCTAAAAACTGTAGTCATTTACTCTTTTATTTTGAGTTACAATCTGTAGTTATACATTAAAGCCATGGTGTATTTTCTTCTTTCTCTTGATTTCATTTACCTCTTTTAACTTTTCCTGTTAATCAATCTTGGCCCCGATTCTATAGACTAAAACACAATTAGTTGTGCTATTTAGACTTGCTACCTGTTATTTGAACAGATGCAAATATCCCTCTAATGAAATAGCCAAACGTTCAATTCAGTTTAGATGGTCTATATAGCTCTGATTTGCGATATTGATTACGTGTCATTTTACAAAACAGCTAGACTTAATCAGAGTCTACCTGTTTTGTAGACAGATTCCAAGTCTTTTTATCCTAGATATCAAACAATCTAGTCAAGTTCAGTAGATTTTTTTAAATTAATTAAA
>NW_015151637.1:176612-178509 GCF_000732505.1 Cyprinodon variegatus
CATAAACTGGAATAGGCTATTTTTGAAGCTTGACAAGGGGTCTACCTCCAGTCTAAGGTTGGTAGCTGGTTCTACTGGAGGAGGCCTGCTGCTAACGTAGGCAGGGGGTTAGAGAGCAGGGCTTTTGCGTCATTGAGTTACTGTAAAACAGCTGGTTTGAAACTCAGAGTGTTACTTAATGTCCCGGTGCAATAATCTTAACCCAGGAATGCTCCTTAGACGTGTCTCAGTGTCCAATTCTCACTAAGAGCTAATATAGGGATATTCCCTTTTTTTCTGAAGAGATCTTCCTACCATTATATTTTTTTAAATTTTGAAAATCATCAGTAAACATCAATATGAGCTTTGTGAAGACCATATGGCATAATCATATCTCTGATATAAGATGGAGCTTGATTATTTATACTTTAAATATGTGTGAAGAATATTTTGGATTCCATTCTGGATTTAACAGAGAGCGGTGAAGATAAGCTTGGATAGGATAAATATAATCTGTTTCTCAGATCTCAATCCTTGCAGCCACATCGCTTAATAGGATGAAGCCTTTTCACTTCATTTGTTTTACTTCCATATCATAAAAAAATTGTTCAGTCCTGAAGTATACATGGAGAGGATTTCTACATCACTCCTGGTTAGGATCATTCTTATTATAATTTTAAAAGAAGGTAACCCTAGAAACCTGCTAAACATGGGAATGATGGGAATCATCTTGTTTCATGTTAATCCCAAACAGGTGATTTTGATAGATGTCTCTAACATCTCTTTTCTTCTCCCTTATAGTTTGCATCTTAACCTCTTAGGGCTGATCACAGTAACCTGAGCAGCTGTAAATCAGTAAGCTTGAACTGTAAAATAGCCTTGAATAATTAAAAAGCAGTCATGGCATGTGATATTAATTTAAGGTAAAGTCGGTGTGAATTATTATCACATGTCAGACTTACTGGATATTTCAAGTTTCAAAATGTGCTTTATTGAATAATGTAAAATAAAATTGATTGATAGATTAATATTAGTGAACTTTTAAGTCGTTCTTTAAACTCAATGTTATTTGTCTTGAATATTGTTGATCAAGCAGGGATTCACGCAGCAGATCTATTGTTTTATTGGCATTCATGGACAACACTTAATTTTATTTCTGCAGGGGTTTTTTTCTGAAGGTGCAGCACAGAAGATCCCCAGTAGATGGCCACAGAGTTAATCAGCAATTAGCAGAAAATAAAAATTAAACGATGTTAAAAGTTTTGAAATTATTTTAGAGGAACCTTATGTGTCTAGTTCATCCCAAAAAATAATAAAAGAAAAAAACTTCTTCTCACATTGCATCAAAAAGTGTTGCTATCATTTAGGCCCAAATTAAAATGTTGAATTTTACAGATGAAATAATTTCATCTACTTCGTTTATCAACTGTAACATCAGATACCTGGTCACCTTTACTTATATTTGCGGTAAAGACAGTTAAATTGATTGGTAATTATATTCGGATGATTTAAATAAATTAGTTTTTATTAGCCGCAAAGTAACTCTGAGATTTGCTCTGAATAAACTGGAAACCTGTTGAATAAAGCTGGTATCTGATTGGATAACTGAGGCGGAACTTCAGTAGAAAAACATGAAATTTTTGTTTTTATTGGTTCGTTTTGTTACTGTTGGCTTTGATTTCAGAGAAGATCGAGCTCATTGGTTAACGTTATTTACTGATTTATTGCAATTATAACGGTTATTTGTTTACTTTAAAGTTAATCGGTTTTATTATTTTTAACATCGTTTCTTCTTCCGCTGATTTCAGGTAAATAACTTCCGCTTAGAAGCCAAATTCATTTAATCGGGTTTACCGTGTTAAAAAACATATTGCCTGTCTTTACCTGTTTTACCAAAAGCCAAACCGGTTAGTATTTA
>NW_015151637.1:178677-182233 GCF_000732505.1 Cyprinodon variegatus
GTAAAAAGATAATTGTTTCCAGATAAATATCAGGTCGCATGCAACCTCCGCGTTTTATATGGTTAAAGGACAGAACCAAGGATCCAGAAAGAAAACAAGGTGAGTCCTGGTTCCTATCTCCTCCCAGATAGGGTTTGATGGCGCTATTCAGTCATAAAAGAGAAAATATACGCTTAGATCCTCTGTTTGGTTCCAGCACAGTTTCTAAAACATATTTAAAGGTACAGAGAAGGCTAATAAAGGAAATTGACTGATAAGATTTTTTTCAGCCAATATTACTCCAGGTTTCTATATTAAAAGCCCTTATAGAAATAGAAAATAGTAGCCTGGAGGGGGACATTGGTTGAATATAGACTGATCCTAATGTATTTTATACCATTGGTCTATTTTTGTTTGATTTATTAAACTTATTTTATAAAGTTAATTTGTAGCAGCTATCTAATACATTCAAGGTGAAAAATTTATTATCTTTCAACAACAAACTGAAATATCAGAGTTTGATAATTTAATAGTAACATGTGTTTGTAGAGCATTGTCATACTGTAGTTGTAAACCTGAAGGAGAAGGGTCTATGTTTTCATGTTTTTAATTCTGTTATTTGGTGTTGCCTAGTTATTCTCAACTGCTTTTACTTAATTGGCCCTAAATAAAACCCACTGCAACCAGTTGTTTTCAGAATCTTCTTAGCACTCAGAACCTATATGTGTGCATTTTCATTTAACTTCATTTAGTTGTCTTAATTACAATTTTTTTAGATAAACATTTATAAACAAAAGCAGCATGAAAAATTAAGGCACAAAGCAGAAAGAAGGGGGGAAAAAAGCTGCAAGGAGGTTCATTGTTTCTTTGGAGTAGCTAAAAAGATCTGGGAGAATCAGATAGAACAATAAGTCATTCAAAAATCAAAAAGATTTTCAAGAATACAGCCATAAAAGGTTCTGCTTGTAGTTTGCTTGAATAATATAGGAAGAGGCACCTGTAAGAAAATATATTAGAGTCTTTCACTGACTGACCACAAGACATGGGAGGTTCACTGCAGTAGAACGATACAAAATGTTTCTTGATGGTAATTTGTAGAAGGATTTAAAAATGCTGCTTTTGGGAATCTACTGTTTCTACCCATCCAATATGACTGATTATTATACTATTTTGCATAGGAAAAATTGAAAAACAATAACTCATATTGCAAAAGCTGGTATGGCATACTCCATAAGAGCTGTGTCTCTTAATTGCAGTTAAAAATAGCTTAAACAAACCATGAACTGAGAGCACTGCTTTGCTGGTCTATCAAATAAGATCCCAAAGAAATACAATGAAATATCTGGCTGTTACATGGAATATGCAAAGTTATCTGGGTATAAATTCATCTGCCTTCAAGGTATTTATATCCAAAAGAAATTCTGTATAATCTGCCACCCTACACAGCTTCATACTACAGGGATAATATATTCTTTACAGATATTTACTTTCAATTTTTTAAAAACAAAGCAGAGTAAGTATGACCTCATCTGCGTGCGCCGGCTACCGTTCATTCTTCCTATCCACTGAACTGCTGCTAGTTTTACTCACATGCCTGGAAGATGTCTAGTGCTACGACCACAGATGATCTCGCTCTCGAAATGGAATTGAACGATTCAGACTAGCTAGCCGAATGAATAGAAGGGGTAGAGCGTAGCCGCCTGTGGCCTGGGCTGCTTGTCACTACTCCAGTCCGGCGTGTGGATGATGTCATACATACTCCGCTTTGTTTAAAAAAATATAGATATTAAAAATATAACAGCGGATGTCTGGGGGACAGTGATTCGCCTACATGTTATGAATGCTGGTGTACCATAAAGAATAAATTATGAACATTTTAGTTTGTGTCTTCAAGTCGTTGCCCATAGGAAGAGCTTACTTGGATATAACCTAACTGAATATCTTCAGAACAGCTCCAAATGACACAAAACTAATATGGGTGAGTAGAACATGTAATAATGTAAAATCAAGGGGCCAATGTAAAAAAAAAATGGCGTTACCCCTCAAGCTTGGATTCAGGATAATTTTGAATTGCTACACCAACGCTCGCAACCGGTAAACATTTTTTAATAGTAAATCATTGTATAAGATATAATATCTTAATATAATATCTCTGATATCCATATTTTCTTCACAACTAAAACTTTGAAGAATCTTATTAATAATTGTTTTCAGTTAACTTACAGTAGAAAGCTTTATCTTGTTGGATATACAGTAGTTTAAGAGTTAAAAAAATGAATACATTTTTCACATATCTGTTTTAATGCTTAAAGTGTTCATGTCACAGGGCAACACAGAGACACACAAAGACGCACACACACACACACCTAAGGACAATTGTAGAGAAGCCAATTAACCTAACAGTCATGTTTTTTGGACTATGGGAGGAAAATGGTCTAGCCGGAGAGAACCCACGCATGCACAGGGAGAACATTCAAACTCCAATGCAGAAAGAACCCGGGCCAGGAATCAATCCCTTCTCGCTGAACCAGAACCTTCTTGCTGCAAGGCAACAGTGCTACTCACTGCACCACCATGCAGCCCTCTTCTTAAACACATACAGTACGGACCAAAACTTTGGACACACCTTCTCATTCAAAGACTTTTCTTTATTTATATGACTATGAAAATTGAAGATTTACACTGAAGGCATCAAAACTATGAATTAGCACATGTAGAATCGTATACTTAAAATAAGGGTGAAACAATTGAAAATATGTCTTATATTTTAGGTTTTTCAAAGTAGATACCTTTTGCTTTGATTACTGCTTCGCACACTCTTGGCATTCTCTTGATGAGCTTCCAGAGTAGTCGCCTGAAATAGTCTTCCAACAGTCTTTAATGAGTTCCCAGAGATGCTTAGCACTTTTTGGCCCTTTTGCCTTCACTCTGCGGTCAAGCTCACCCCAAACCATCTCGATTGGGTTTAGGTCCAGTGATTGTGGAGTTAAAGTAATGTTAAAGTAATGATGACCACTTGTTTTTCTTTACTTAGCTGCTTTTATGTTGCCATAATACAAATTCTAAGAGTCTATTCAGTAGGATTATCAACTGTAAACCACGTGAATTCTGCACAACATATTGTCCCAACCCCATTTATAAGGCAAGAAATCTCCCGTATTAAACTTGACAGGGGAAACCTGTGAAGTGAAAACCATTTCAGGTGACTACCTCTTGAATCTCATCAAGAGAATGCCAAGAGTGTGCAAAGCAGTAATCAAAGCAAAAGATGGCTACTTCGACAAACCTAGATTATATGACATATTTTCAGTTGTTTCACAATTTTTCACAAGTATATAATTCCACGTGTTAATTCATAGTTTTGATGCCTTTAGTGTGAATCTAAAATGTTCATAGTCATGAAAATAAAGAAAACTCTTTGAATAAGCAGGTGTGTCCAAACTTTTGGTCTGTACTGTATATCAATTATTTCAGATGATTTAGGCCCCGTCCACACGAAGTCAAAACGAACACGAAACGCTGATATTTTCCAAAACGTTTGCCGTAAAGACGGAGACGTAAAATAAATGTGAGCGTC
>NW_015151637.1:182728-186659 GCF_000732505.1 Cyprinodon variegatus
TATGACGCATGCGTGTAAAAAAAAAAAAATCTTCCCACTCTGAAGGCTGAATAAAAAAAAGATCGTTTACAGACCCCCGAAACGCCGGCTTCGTGTGGATGAGAGGCTGGTTTGGTGAAAAATTTGTGCGTTTAGGCCAGGGTTCGTTTTCGTGTGGACGGGGCCTTAGAATAGGAAACAAGGTCCCTTTGGTCAGAGCTACATCCTTTCTGCCTAAAGCACCCACTGTAACTCCTTTAAGTCTTCTATGAGTTACAACAGTATTACATTTTTGTTTGGGAATAACAAATTATTTTGGAGCTAAATGTTAATTAATTTAGGGTTTTTATCAATTCAACTCAAAAACAAAATCTGAATATGTTTGAAGATCTACCACTGCTAAAGGAGAATGTAAAGATGAGAAATGACTGATACTTAGATATAATATGCAGAGTATGACTTTACTTTTCAAATCAACTGTATTAAATTCCTAAATTGCAACAGCCTGTTTTGTTAGTGACAAATAGAAACCGGGAACTACAACTAATGTAGTGTGAGAATTATCGATTACTGACACTTGGAGTTTGATTTCTCATCACAATATTCTTCTTAATGTGTTTATTTATCTCGTGTCTACAGGTACCTGTCTACCACCAGGTATCAGGGCTTTTGGGAAGAAAAATGGTGGGAGGCAGGTGGAGTGTAAAGCTGTTGGTGCTTTTCCACAACCTAAAATGGAGCTGAAAAATGATGCTGATGTTACTTTTGAACCTGAAGATTATAATGTATCTCAGAATGGAAGCTACTTTGACATAACGCTTCTCGCTGTGGTGTCCGAGGAAGGCTTCTACCATTGTGTTGTGACACAAGAAGACATCTGCCATCAAATTAAATCTGAGAAGACTGAGGTGCTCATGCCCTCTGGTGAGTTTCCTCTCTAGTGTCAATTTTTTAGATAATAAGATCCTTCTTGTGTTTAATAAAAATGTAGCCAAAGGTTTGGAGATTTTATTCAAGTTTAAGAGTCTTTTGTTCAGGGTGGTTTAAGCAACTGAAAAAAAATATATAATCTGATTCAAAAGGAGGAGCTATTGATGCTCGAGTTCTAACAAAGATGAGTAAGAAAAAATACAAGTTGAAAAGCGACCCTGAAAGCGACCGAACACTTCACTATTCAAATATGTTGTTTTGGAATCTGAAAGTTATGAAGTCATGAAGTTACTTGAAAAGACATTGCTGCATTCACCCCTCAGAATAATTGTTTTCCCTCTAGATTAAATCCTACATTAAAGAGTGTATTAGCAGTGTTATTAAAACTTTTAACCTACCTAGCTCTCATTTATGGCTGTAATGTTTCCTCAGTTAATCGATGAAGCAATTTCTAATCCTGCGGTTCAACCACATCAATCCGTGTTCGGCAAATTTTGTATAAAAACGATGTGAACAACTAGGATTTTTTTTTTTTTATTGTCATTACACTGCCACAAGTACAGCGCAACAAAATTAACTCTGTGTATTTAAGCCATCCCATTGGGGAGCAGTAGGCTGCCATTTACGGCACCTGGGGAGCAGTGTGTGGTGAAGGGTTTTTGCTCAGGGAGCCAGACTGGCAGTCTGTGGGAGTGGGATTCAAACTCACAACCTCCGGATTCCAAGCTGGAACATGACCTAACCACTTGCTGATGAAGGTTCTCCTAACCACTTGGCCGCCACTCCCCCATAAGGAGGAAGGTAGGTCTCGACCAGTGTTAATTTCGTCAGCTTTTTTTTAATTTAGTCTTAGATGTTGTCACAATGACAAACATTTATTTTAGTCTTAGTCATACTTAGTCATTGCCTTCCTGATTTAGTTTTAGTCTAAATGACGAAAATCAGTTTTAGTCTTAGTCAAATTTTAGTCATTTGAGTCAATACTGTAAATAATAAAACTTCTCCACACACAGATTTTTTTTAACATATATATCACACTACATAATAAAATTTCACCAAACACTGCTTCTCTTTTTCTCTATTTTATTTATATAACACTGTGCAGAATAGAACTTCACTGTCAGGAGGCTCTAAACCGATCCAATCGGTTCAGACAGACAGAGCTGGAAGAGTTTAAGAAACTTTTTTTAGAAAGCAGCGTGAAAACGGCGCGTCAGCAGGGGCGGACTTCACGGATCCTCTGTAGAAACAGAAACTCAGGTCAGTGACTAAGAATGGATGGCTGGTGGCTGTTGAGAGCTAAAGTCACTGACCTGGTTGAAAGTTCAGTCCGATCATAGAAGGAGAGGAGGAATCCGTGAAGGGGAAGGGTCCTCCGCCGCAGGCGGGAGCGGCCCCCGAAGCGCAGTGAGGAGAGCGGCGCTGAAGCCAAACGGCGCCGAGGAGCAGGTGTTGCCAGAAAGGGAGATCCAAGACGAAGTCAAAACAGAACCAAGCTCGTTTACCAGGAGATCTGAGAGCCGATGAGGTACCGATGAGGGAGTCCAAGCCGTGGTCAGGAAAACAGTCCAGGTTCGGTAAGCCAGTAGCATCCAATACACAGTCCAGAGCCGATCAGACTAAATGAGCAGACAGGGGCGAAGCAAAACTCGGGATCCACAAGACAGAAACAGGTCACCAAACAGAATAATCAGAAAAGTAGTTCGAACGTTAGAGTTACTCTCACTAGAACAGCTAGAATAATCTGGCACTGGAAACTTGAAACCAAACCGTATATATAGGGGCTGGAACCAGGTGGAAGGGATAAGGAATGATGAGAACAGGCAGAGCTAAACAGGTGGGTGGAATAAGCAATCAAGCCACCAGTGCCAGGACCATGACAGAACCCCCCCCTCAAGGGCGGATTCCAGACGCCCCAACAGGCTGCTCTGGGTGATTTCTGTGGAAATCCCTGATCAGGTCCTTGTCCAAAATGAAACGGGCTGGGACCCAAGAGCGCTCTTCAGGCCCGTAACCCTCCCAGTCTACCAGATACTGGAGCCCCCTGCCTCTCAGTCTGGACCTTAAGAGACGGTTGACAGTGTAGGCCGGACCCCCATCAATAAAACGTGTCGGTGGAGGCGAACTAGAGGTGGGCACAAACCTGGAGGTTACAACAGGCTTGACTCAGAACACATGAAATGTGGGGTGTACCCGTAAAGAACGAGGAAGGTCAAGGCAGACGGCCACCGGGTTCACCACCTTGGAGATAGAGAAGGGCCCGATAAAACGGGGAGCCAGCTTCTTACTGTCCACCCTCAATGGCAGGTCCTTGGTGGACAGCCAAACCCTTTGACCCACCCGATAAGCGGGCGCAGGGACCCTCCAGCGGTTAGCAGCTTTGGCCTGGCTTACCAGGGATTTAGAAATGGCCCTTCTAGCCCTTCTCCAGGCCCGCTTGCACCTGAGGGCCGAAAGATGGGCCGAAGGAACCTTGGATTCCTTCTCCTGAATGGTGAACACCGGCGGCTGGAAACCAAAAACAATGTAAAAAGGGGACAACCCAGTGGTGCTGGAGGGAGTAGAGTTGACAGCATGCTCGACCCAAGGGAGTTGGCTGGCCCACTTAGTAGGATCAGCCTCACAGAGAATGCGGATCTTAGTTTCTACCTCTTGGTTGGCCCTCTCTGTCTGACCGTCTGTTTGGGGGTGAAAACCTGAAGACAGACTGACCGTGATCCCCAACAGAGAACAGAACTCTCTCCAGAAACAGGACACAAATTGAGAACCCCTGTCCGAAACAATATCAGTGGGGAGGCCATGAAGCCGAAAGACCTCACGGATAAGAACCTCCCCCATCTCCTTGGCAGAGGGAAGTTTGGGCAGGGGAACCAGATGAATCATTTTAGAAAACCTATCTATGACAGTGAGGATGACGGTGTTACCTTCTGAGCACGGTAACCCAGTAATGAAATCCATGGAAATGTGAGACCATGGCCGAGATGGGATGGGAAGGGGTCGAAGGATGCCAGAGGGAGGTCTT
>NW_015151637.1:187002-188429 GCF_000732505.1 Cyprinodon variegatus
ATGTCGACCATAGTGACGGAGCACCTTACTGTTTCGGGCAAGACAAATTCCTCAGCACCAACTGAGCTCACATCATCCGCCTCAAACATCCTGGACAAAGCATCGGGCTTGACATTCTTAGACCCGGGTCTGTAAGACAAAGAAAAATTGAAACGGCCAAAGAACAGTGCCCACCTCGCCTGTCGGGGATTCAGTCTCTTAGCAGACTTAAGGTACTCCAGATTTTTGTGGTCAGTCCAGACCAGGAAAGGAGTACTGGCTCCCTCCAGCCAGTGTCTCCACTCCTCCAGTGCCAGTTTGACTGCCAGCAATTCTCTGTCCTCGACATCATAGTCTTGTTCAGCCGCTGACAGCCTCTTAGAGAAGAAGGCACATGGGTGGATCCTCCCATCCCTGGCCTCCTGACTAAGAACAGCCCCTACCCCCGTACTAGAGGCATCCACCTCAACAATAAACTGCTTGTCCGAGTCAGGAGACACAAGAACTGGAGCAGAGGAGAAGGCGGCTTTAAGCCTAAGGAAAGCCCGATCAGCCTGATCGGTCCAACAGAACCTAACCTTGGCAGAGGTGAGGGCGTGGAGGGGTGCAGCCACCTGACTGAAATTCCTAATGAACCTGCGGTAGAAGTTTGCAAAGCCTAGGAACCTTTGTAGTTGCTTCCTATCCTTGGGTGCTGGCCATTCTGTTACTGCACGCACCTTAGAGGGGTCCATAGAGATTTGGTCAGGGGAGACTACAAAGCCCAGAAAAGAAATAGTGTCTACATGGAACTCACACTGTTCTGCCTTAACAAATAACTGGTTCTGCAATAAGCGGAGCAGGACGGCTCTAACGTGCTGCCTATGGGTGTCCAAGTCCCGAGAGTAGATGATAATGTCATCGATGTAGACAAAAACAAAGTGACCTACCATGTCTCCGAGTACCTCATTGACCAGGTTCTGGAAAACCGCTGGTGCATTGGTGAGCCCAAAAGGCATCACCAGGTACTCATAGTGACCGGTGGGGGTGTTGAATGCGGTCTTCCACTCATCACCCTCCCGGATTCTAACCAAATGGTAAGCGTTGCGCAGATCGAGCTTAGTAAAAATTCTAGCTCCCTGAATTTGATCAAATGCAGAGTTAATTAGTGGAATGGGGTAGCGATTCTTAACCGTTATGTCATTTAGCCCCCTATAGTCAATGCAAGGCCGAAGGGATCCGTCCTTCTTTCCCACAAAAAAGAACCCCGCGCCAGCAGGGGAGGAGGAGGGACGAATGATTCCTGCTCTAAGAGACTCGGAGATGTACTTCTCCATGGCCTTAGATTCAGGGGCAGACAAGGAGTATAACTTGCCCCTGGGAGGGGTGGTCCCAGGCAGTAAATCGATCCCACAATCGAAAGGTCTGTGGGGAGGTAGGGCTGTGGCCCTTCCCTTATTAAACACCTC
>NW_015151637.1:188439-195668 GCF_000732505.1 Cyprinodon variegatus
AAAAGGCATCACCAGGTACTCATAGTGACCGGTGGGGGTGTTGAATGCGGTCTTCCACTCATCACCCTCCCGGATTCTAACCAAATGGTAAGCGTTGCGGAGATCGAGCTTAGTAAAAATTCTAGCTCCCTGAATTTGATCAAATGCAGAGTTAATTAGTGGAATGGGGTAGCGATTCTTAACCGTTATGTCATTTAGCCCCCTATAGTCAATGCAAGGCCGAAGGGATCCGTCCTTCTTTCCCACAAAAAAGAACCCCGCGCCAGCAGGGGAGGAGGAGGGACGAATGATTCCTGCTCTAAGAGACTCGGAGATGTACTTCTCCATGGCCTTAGATTCAGGGGCAGACAAGGAGTATAACTTGCCCCTGGGAGGGGTGGTCCCAGGCAGTAAATCGATCCCACAATCGAAAGGTCTGTGGGGAGGTAGGGCTGTGGCCCTTCCCTTATTAAACACCTCACGGAGGTCATGATAATCCTCCGGAACATTGGAAAGGTCTGGAAAAAACTCAGAGTCCTCTAAAGAAACTGGCGTCCAGGACCTAGCTGAACGCAAACAGGAGCTTGAACAGAAAGAGGACCAACCTAACACCTCCACTCTCTGCCAATCAATATGAGGGTTATGCTTGGCTAACCAGGTAGAACCTAAGATAACAGGAACCTCAGGTGACTCGATAATAAGAAAAGACAATGTTTCAACATGATTACCGCCCTCTACCAGTTCCACAGGCTCAGTCAGGAGAGAGGACTGACTAAGCAGGTGCCTAAGGCTACTACCTTGTGGGAGTCCCGAGCAGGAAGCAGCTTGATGCCGAGTCGTCTGGCCAGGGCCCCATCCATGAACTCGGTATCTGCTCCTGAATCCAAAAAGGCAGACAAACTATGGCTGTGAGAGCCAACAGACAGAGTCACAGGAAGCATACAGGTGGGTGGAATAAGCAATCAAGCCACCAGTGCCAGGACCATGACATTCACATACTGATTCTCTTTTTAACATATATCATACTCTACACATTTAACCTTTTGTCAGCTTGTTTCATCATATCCACAAAGTCTTCATCCTCAGTGGTCCTTGCAGGCAGGCCAGAATGCCCAATCCAATTTGCCATTGAGTTCTCCAGGGCTTTCTGCTCTTTGGCGTCAGGGGTGGGGGTGCATCTCTGCAACAGACT
Source organism: Cyprinodon variegatus (assembly GCF_000732505.1). NCBI lineage: Eukaryota > Metazoa > Chordata > Actinopteri > Cyprinodontiformes > Cyprinodontidae > Cyprinodon > Cyprinodon variegatus. The sequence goes on from NW_015151637.1 coordinate 189,611, forward strand.
TCCCTTCCTACCCCAACCTCTGATTTGGCTATGGTGTCACTGAGTCAGGAATCTAGTTGGGAGGAAGAAATGTAAACAACTAATATCCAGTCTATCAGTAGAACATCTTTCTTCTATGACAGAGAGACAGATACAGGCACAGGGAGGCTCACACACACACAGCCACATGCATGCGCGCCTGCGCGCAAACATTTACATTCACATGCATGCACCCGTGCGTGCTCTAACATACTCGTTCCCACTTCTGCAGGCCCACCTGTTCATTAACTTGTTCCATATGTCAGCATGTTGGCTCCTCAATTGTCGCTTGACATTCGCTGTGTTCTTCCCTGTCATGTTGAAGCCGCAGACTCTTTGGTGGCGTCCTTACTGTGGTGTTTTCCTTTGCGTTGTAAACAAAATGGCTCCATAAATCCAGGCGTTGTTCAACAAACCGCAAACTGGTACCCGCAATGACTGCGAAGTTGAGCTATGCTACTACTGACTGAGTGCTGCGAGGCACAGTGGGACAGGCACTGTGTGGGGAAAAACTATGAAGCTCAAGGAACACTTATATTAATAGTTACAAATTAATCATAAACAATTAAATGTCCATTCGTTGATGGATCGTAAATTTTGTCTGTCTTAGTCTCGTTGACGAAAATCATTTTTTATTTTCGTCATATTTTTATTTTCTGGAAACAATTTTTGTTCGTTATCGTCTCGTCATTGTCATGGGAAAAAGGGGCGTTGACGAAATAATTTTGTTCATTTCGTCATGGTTGACGAAATTAACACTGGTCTGGACTTCGACTAACAAGGTTTAAAAGGTATTTAATCAATTGTATCAATATTAGAAAATAACACAATGAAGCAAGATTTTTATTTTCTTTTTAGATGCGGCTTATATGAGAACTTTTAATGATGAAGACCTTAAATGTGTTTTAAACAATTATAAATGACCCATCATAGCCGATCAATCTGATCCCATTCCTGATGCAGCAGCATCAACTTAATGTCAGCCCTAGCCAGCATGCTCAGTTAGAGACAGTAAATCTAAGCTTGGAAATAAAATAACACTACTGGTTTATATGCAAAGAACTGCATCCAGGTCTTGTTAATCACCTCATGGTTTTGAGGAAAGAAGTTCTAGTTGTAGTATTTGATTACTAGTGCTCTGCTGCCACCAGCAGATTTTCTGCAGGTGAGAGTGATCCAAAGTTAAACTTTTCCTATGGCTTGAGGCACAATCCTCAGGTGAGAGTCCCTTCACTGTTTCTATGTTAAAGTGATGGAGCATTGCCTGAGTCAGTACTGAGGGGAGCCCGGAACTACTGACCTGGTTGTTTGACCCGGCAGGCGTAGCTGCAGGTACATTACCTTACAAAAGTATTTGGCTCCCTTGAACTTTTCAACCTTTTGCCACATTTCAAGCTGCCATCATAAAGATCTAAAACTAATTTGTTGTGAAGAATCAACAAGTGGGACACAATCATGAAGTGGTATGAAATTTATTGAATGTTTCATACTTTTTTAACAAATAAAAAAACGGAAAAACTGTGTAGTGAGTTTTACACATTTAGAGATTGAAAGTTTTGCCTTTTCTTACTGCAAAACAGCTGGAGCTCAGTGAGGTTGGATGGAGAGAGTTTGTGAACAGCAGTTTTCAGTTCTTTCCACAGATTCTTGATCAGATTCAGGTCTGGACTTGGACATTCTAACACCTGGATTTGTTTATTTTTGAAACTATTCCATTGTAGATTTTGCCTTATGTCTTCAATCATTGTCTTGTTGGAAGATAAATCTCTGTCCAAGTGCCAGGTCTTTTGCAGACTGTAAAACATTAAAGGAACATATAATTAAGATATTTTAATAGTTGTAAATGAAAAAAAGTACTGTGGTAGTTATTGGGAATATCCCCAAGACCCAAGTCCATAGAGTAAGAAAGCAAATCATTGATTTTAAAAAGTTGCTGCATTGATTTCAGATTGAACACATTTTTATTTTCTATTCGGTAGTTCATAGGCTAGATAATAATGAAGGGGTGCTACATTTTATAATTACTATTTATAATTGTGAACAATTGGAGTTGTTTTGTTTTTGTTGTTAGCAATTTTTGTTAGATTCCATCTTCTGTTTTACTTGTATTAAAACAAGTCAGTCATTAAAGTCATCAAGACCTCAAACAATGTAACAAAATGAACATTTATATAATAGCATTTTGGTTTATACCTGGTTTAAAAGTAGCGGGTCAGTTGAAGCAAATGTTGTGCTCTACAGTAGGTCTGTCCTTCTAAGAAGAAGGAGATACTTTAATACTATTTATTAATGTTTGAAATTAGTCTACATATATTGTGAAGAAAAGATTCAGTATTTGTTTGGGATTTTATTGCTAAAATAATGGTTTTATCTTTGTACTGTGGCTTAAACTCAGGAAATGGGATTAATGCAGTTCGATTACAATATGTGCTTGCTGCACATTTGCACGTCCTTCAAGCATTCATCACTTTGAAACAGTCAGTAGATAATGATGTATTCATCTATTTTTCCTGTTGCTAAACTATTCCAGTGGATAGAGATCTTTCTTCTCAGTTGCCAGCAGCAAGCTGGCATGGAATTGGGAATTTACGTAAAAAGGAAAAAAGAGTAAAAAGGAAGCTGTTTCAAGAAACTGATGCCTTTTGAATAAGCTCCCTCCTACGGTATTAACAGACATAATAGGTGATTACTATATCTATAGTTATTTTGTCTTCCATATAGTGTCAAATCAGAAATGACAAATATGTAATTCACAGTAATTGTACTTGCAGGAAGCAAGTATGGCATATAAAGCTTGTTACATACTCCACAAGAAGCAAAAAGTGTCTGTTTTCGTATTTTAAAGCTGGAACATATGTCCTCCTCTGAAGAAAGTGAATCCACAGACAGTTTAAACCTAATAGTAGGACATCCTATTGTGACAAATTACAAGAAGTTTTGAATTATGCTGTGATATATTTGATTGCATTTGATTACAAGCCAACCGAAATTGTGCAGCGATATCATGAACTCTGTTGCAATCTACATGTGTAAAGACGTTATTATTTTTCGTATGTTTCTAAAAATGTGTTCTGTCGGGCTTAGTATTCCTGGGTATCACAGTCTGGAGTTCCTTTGGACATCACTTTTTATAGGGGCTCACGGTTTACCTCTGACTTGTAGGCCGAAAACTTAGGGGTCAAACCAAACAACGGGTTGCGACTTTGAAGGTGTCGATTCATAATTCCTTAGTGGACAGTTGCTAGGTGGATAGGTTGCCATGGGTTTATTGGACTTTTTGCCTAAAGAACGTCTGCAGTCTTCCTCTGCTCAGTTTGTTATGGATCAGTCTTTGAGAATTTCAGGGGAGTTTCTTCCAAACGTTAGGACTTCAGGCTCTAAAATTAAAGGACTTTTTTTTTCGAGGGAGGCCAACATTTTGTCACCTGTTATAAAGAACAATCCTATCACACATCAGCACATCACTGCCCCCCTCAATCACACGCTCCCAAGGATTATTATCTTATTTCTGCAGTATGTTTTTATCTGTCATGACACATCGATCTCTAAGTGCCCACACACCTGTCCTTTTGGCATACTGTACGCAGAGCCTACGTCTTTTGTTGTTCAGAGGGGGACAGGTCAGAACTCAGCTCACATCCAAAGTAACAAGCTGAGGTGGCTCAGGCATCTGTTCCACATGCCTCCTGGTCTCCTCCATCAGAGGGGTGTTCAAGGCGCTTCCTCATGGCCTTGTGGAAGACCCAGGACACGCTGGAGGGACTTTGTCTCTGAGCTGGCCTGGTGTTGCCTCAGGTCCCCTCCAGAGCAGCTGGGGGAGGTGTGTGTGGATCGGGAAGTCTGGGCATCTCTGCCTATGCGACCTGGCCCCAGAAGAAGCTGAAGAAAATGGATGGATGGATGTTATTTTTGTGTCTTCTGGGGCGGCTATGTCGTGACATCTGTCATTTAGAACGCACACAAATATAAAGTCTCTCTGGCATCTGTGGTTGTCATAGCAATTTGGAATCTATTGATATTGGTTAATGTCAGTTGCTACTAATTGATATTTTGAAGTAGAGCCGAGAGGAATAAATTACAGGAACGCAACATATTTTTGTCTCTTCTTCTTGAAATCTCTAAAACACCAAAAAACCAAGTGCATGTAAACAACCTACTAACTACTCATATTAACAGTAAATCAGTGGGAGCCCTGAGCTTGTTTTACTCTGGCGAGACTGTGGGGATTTATAGCGGGAAATATCACATCAGCTACAGTGTTGTGGCAAACATATGCCAAGATAAGAGTCATTGATGGATGTAATGGATAGAATCGAGTCATTTTTCATGATAAAACACTATGTAGAAACGGAAAAGAAATCCATCAGAAATAATGCAAGATATTTATTCTTTATGTTCTGTTAACAAATGACACACGGACTGTTACAGGGTTGGGGATCACTACCCTACAGCATTAAAAGACATAATAGATAATTATGGTATTGTATGTATTATTTTCTCTTCCATACAATGTCAAATCCAAAATTACTAAAACATAATTCACAATATTTTGACTTGTGTGAAGCTCTATTTATCACAACTATCAACCAGTGTGTATTAGTTTACCATCATGATCGGCATTATCAGATTATTCAATGGTTACACTCGGTATCATTTCAGCCAGGTCTTTATTCAAAGTGTTGTTTTGAAAAAAAGATGCCAGTTGTTATCATGCGTAAAGCTACTTACATACTCTATCAGATTGGAGAAATGTCTGTTTTCTAATTTTTTTTAAGCACAGTAGGGACAGGTATGTCCTCCTATGCGGCATATCCACAGATATTTTAAATCTATCAGCAGGTTCGAAATTATGCTGACCTGGATATTTGATGGGATTAGATAACCAATTCGAGCTAACTTAAAAAGTTAAGTGATATTAGGAAGTTTTTAACAATCCACCTATGCAAGTACATTATCATTTCCCTATCTTCTCATAATAGATTAATTTACCCTGTTGATTTGTTTTAGCTCTCTTTCTATCTGTTTAGTAATTAATAGATGGTCTGTTGATATTATTGTATTCTTTACTTTGGTAAAGAATAGAATCTTTACTCTAGACAAACTTTCCATGATCACATTTATATTAAATTATACAACCTAAGGAAATGTCTTCATTTTTTTTTTCCTCCCTTTTTATTGTCTGCTTTGAATGGCTTGAATTTTTGTTCTGGAATCTTTGATACTGTTGTATGGTTTATAGATGGCGACATGGGTAGTTTTGAAGATGACAAATACTGTTACTAAAATATTCAAATCATGGGTGCTTAGAAATAAAAACGAGTAGTTATATAAAAACAATCTGAAAAACATGATTAAACCCTAAAAATAGGCTATTTCGACACATAAGAAGTATTCTATTTGCAAAAAAAAAAAATACTTACGGTAGTTTTATTTTAAAAAAGTCAGTTGTTTAAAGATGTCAGGCTAAAATATATTGACAAAATTACAGAAAAACAAAATTCTAAGATTTTCTTGTATTTTGGGTGATTGTACGTTTTACAGAAACTTGGAGTTTAATTAATTGAAAGATGTGGATGTCTGGTTGGTTGTAGATTGTATGACTAACATTATCCTTTTATGTTTCAGATGCTGATAAATGGAAAGCTGTTGCTATTGGTGTTGCTGTTATTGCTGTTGTTCTTGCCGTTCTTCTTGCTGCATTCTTGATAGATAAATGCAGAAATTCTTCTGGGTAAGTTTAAATTTTTTTATTTGTCAGCACATTAATAATTGGCTATCCATAGTTTTTTAAGACTTTATGTGCAAAATGAAATCAGCTTGCCTCCTTGGTAAAATCATTAAACACCTCACATACAAGATAAACTTCCTGTGAGCAGAGTTCTCGTCCAGTTTTGGTCAAGCCAAAAGTAGTCCGGCAGGTTTGCTAGACCCAGCGAAATAAAACGTTTCTCTTCCCAAAACATTATGTGTTCAAAAGAGCAATATTTTCGCATCCTGAAAACATTGTAGTGGAAAAAGTCACACGTCGTTATCAATTGGT
>NW_015151637.1:195794-200125 GCF_000732505.1 Cyprinodon variegatus
ACCAATTGATAACGACGTGTGACTTTTTCCACTACAATGTTTTCAGGATGCGAAAATATTGCTCTTTTGAACACATAATGTTTTGGGAAGAGAAACGTTTTATTTCGCTGGGTCTAGCAAACCTGCCGGACTACTTTTGGCTTGACCAAAACTGGACGATAACTCTGCTCACAGGACGCTGCCAGGGGTAAGTCAGTGTGATTGCATGCCACTGGTGATGGGGATGCCATACAGATTCATGTCAAAAATACCGAACTATCCCTTTAAGATCAATCCCCCTAAAAATTAAAGCACACGTATCAGGATTTAAAATCTTCCCTTTTCCTGTTTTAATTTTTTAGCTGTAGTCTATATAAAGTTGAACTTTAAAGCTTTGGTGTGAATTTATCTTTACTGTAGCTCCACAGCCCTTTATTTCAGTTGTTTTTTCATTGCCTACCCCAGCAACTGTTATTGTTACGGTCCCTTTAAATCCAAAGGAGGCTCTTCACACGCCACTTTCCACTCAACCCCCTTTGGCAGTATTAGTAGTTTAATAGCAGAGATATGATAGTCTAGCGGTTCTTATTTGCAAAAGATGTCAACAAATGAAATTAAATTCTTAAACAATAGCAGGGAAACCTTGAGCAACCTAGAGTAGTAAAATTTTAACCTAAACTGCATATCAGACAACTTTTAAAGATAAGCACTACCACGGCATAAATATTAAACACAATGTTCTCAAAGACTTTTAACATTTTAAGCAATGTGATGGCACATGGTGATTTCCTCTCCAAACTGTTTATCTTTTGTTTTACATGTGCATTGTGAAGATGCTCATGTAAAACAGATAAACTATTATAGGTCCAAAGTGACAATAGAGATTCTTGATTCTTTAGCACATCTTTTTTACAAGACCCGAAAAATTTTAGAAATTAGCTAACTGTAGCAGCAAAAAAATCTTTACAGAATATATTTAAATTATGTTTTTCACCGAAAAATAAAAAGGCAAACAGATGTCAAGTTGTGTCCTTTGTTTCTGTCGTCAGGGGGAACTCAACCCTCCAACAGACAAAGTATTTCAGTTTATCTTTCTTCATACTGATCCAGGCCGCAGACACACTGGTCCTTTCTTTTGCTTCACATAAACAAAGAGGACTTTCCACATTGATTTATATAGATATATAGAGAAAATAAACTTATCGAGACAGGAAATGTTCTGATGCTGGGGAATGATGTATTGACTTGTCTGGATTAATACACCCAGCAACCAACCAGTTAGATTATTCCACTTACTGCTTTAATATTTTAAGTTAGACTAAAAGAATACATTAAAGGGAGAAAAAATGCTGATTTGTTGGATTGTAAACCAGAAATTCATGGCCGTGTTTAGCAGTTCTACAAAATAAATGTGATTTAACAGAGAACAAAACCCAATTTAAAAAGGAGAAAATTGAACAGGCTGAGATCGAAATGTGAAAATATATATGACCAGAAGAGCCTAAATTAAAATATCTGGAAGTATGAGGGCTCAAAGTTCACACAAAAATGTATAAAAGTTGGAAAATGAATTTTGTAAGATGTGCCCCTTTTAAAATTAGGGTTGCTGTTTTTTCTTGACTATGTTTTCTGCACGATTTATCCATATTTATATTAAAGAACACTTCTATAAACAGTATTACTAATAAAAGACTGTCTCATTTGTGATTCAGCCTCTTATCATTTCAAACAAACCATGATAATTTTCCCTCTGCCTTGATAAGTTACTTTACTTTGTTATTTATATCGGTGGAGGCTTACAAAACTCTTAGGTCTGACAGAGGGAAGGCTGGTAAAAGTGATGACAATAATCTTACTTTATCATTGCAATTATACCTTTAACATAATCTGTCTGCATTTAACCCCATCCTTAGGAACAATGAGACATCTACAGCGTATTAGAGGCAACCTGTGTTTGGGAAACCTGCTCAAAGCACCGGGGGAGGTCTGCAGATATGGAACATGAGACTTCCAGCCTTTTTGGAATGTCTAAGGTTCTGTCCTAACCATTTGAATTGCCCAATGTCCCATGAAAACAGTTTTATTGGTCATCCTGGATTTTTGTGGTCAGTCAAAGGAGACCACTTGATTAGATCTCTTCCAGGAACAGGAGTGATTCATCTGACCAGTCTTTATGGCCGTCTACATTAGCTTGTTCTCAGATGCAGTTCAGCTGGCTGTCTTGAAGCTATAGTCTAAATGTATGGTTTTGTGAAATTGTTTTATTTTTAATTTTATCTAAGGTGCAGATTAACTGTTGGGACTGTTTCTGGCCACCAAACTGGATCATAAAACATGAAAGATGTTGGTCAGTTCCATTTTAAATCTGTGTATGTTGTACATTAGGAAATTAAATATAACTGTTCACACACTCTTAATTCTATACATCTTTAATGTTAGAAATTTTTTTTGTGTCTGCAATGGTACATTTGTAAATGCCTTTTTTTGTTGCTGTTTTTAGTTTGTAAATATACGCCTTCATGCATCCAAAATATGCCACTAGCTTTGATAAATTGTAATCCTTTATTTTAAAGAGCTAAAACTATGTCTGTGTTGTTTTTCAGCAGCTAACTTAAGTAATTTCCCCAGATGTATTCCTCACAGGCCCTTAATTCTTTCTTTCTGTCTGTACTTTATTGTTTTTTTATTGATTGAAAGTTTTATATTTACTTTTCGACAGACATCTAATAAGATGCAAAATGATGTATAAATATTTTAAAGTTCATCATATGTCAGCATTGAAAAGGGAATTCACAATAAAATAGGTGATATAATAGAAAATGATGAGAAGATCTTGTTAAATGTTATGAAAAAAAAAGATTTTGTTTTCCGATTATTTTTTACTGATTAATTCTTTAGGGATTTATTTTCTGTTCATTTCAATAAAGAAAAATCATTCTACATGTATTTATGTGTCTTAAAGTCTTGTAAGAGTCAACTTATTTTTAATGGAAAAAAAAAACAACAGACATCAGTAGTCTTCCTCTACTAAGAAGATGTTTTCTTTCAGTAAGCAAGTGATTAGCAAGTTTTTTTCCACAGTTGTGTCTTAGTCTAATTTACAACTGATTACATCTTGGTGGTAATCCATGCACATTCTGGATTTAGGAACTTTTTAAAGGATTCCTTAACATTGTGAGTTCTTTCTAGGTGGACATGTGTTCATCTGTATTATTTAATTTGTTTTGTCTTTTAACTATGTTTTACTTTTTTTATGTTATGTCTTTGTTAAAAATCTTAAACTTTTATCTGTTAAAGTTCATAATTCCAACTATTTTAAAGTTAATCAAGTATAAAAAAAAAAAATTAACAAAATCTGACTTTATGGTCTGCTGCCACAGTCAGGTTCTCTCTGCTTAAATATTGCTGTTTTTTCTCTGCCAGTGAGCTTGCTAATGAAAGGCTAGTTACACTTTAAGCTTCACATGTGGACAATGCAATTTCTGATCCATCTAATTCCTGGCAGGAACTGCGATGGAGAGAAACAGCCGTGTGTGGTTGAAATTAGATTTTTGGTGGTTTTTAAGGGTTGTTTGATACCAGATTTATTTATACATTACCTTGGGCCTATTTTGAAATACTACTCACGAGGTATTCCAACATTTGTTAAGATGTGACCAGGAGACGTTGTGAATTTGAAATTACAGCAGGAGCTGCAATGATCTTTGGCTGCTCCATTGTTGGACCTGCATGTTGCAAAAGGGTGAGGTCCCAAGATGAAGCTGGTCAGTATCGTCACATAATTCCTGTTCCCCTTCATGAACAAATCACAATAGGCATGAAACAGAGTAATAGTCTGTAGCCCTAGAGATCCAGGATTTCTGGTGGTTTTCTGAGCTGAGGCTGGGTTGGAAGGTACAAGTCTTAGCTGAGATCCTAAACTTAACTGTAAATCGACTTGCAACCAATGAATGTTAAAGGACCCTTATTATGCTAAATCCTTTGAATTAAAATTTTAAGACAGTTATATGTGTCCTGAAGGCTGTGTTTGAGGTTCACAAATGTTAGAAAAAACAATGTTGCTCTATCATTGTCTTTCCCCACCTCTTAGCCAATGTTTGCTGAAAAATGCCCAGTTTGAAAAAGCAATACCTGACATGATTCAAAAGTTGACTCTGGCGCAGACACAATGCGAGTAGGGAAGCAGTTAGATAGTTTATTGAAAAGTTTTACAGAATAAAGTTCAGCCTGGCGTGATGGTTCGGATAACAGCGGCTTCTTCAGGAACTGCACGGAGAGAGATATAAGTTAGATTCTGGCAGGAGGATCCGAGTTATTTTGAGAAGATGCTGATTTCTTACAGTTCTTGGAGA
>NW_015151637.1:205613-207466 GCF_000732505.1 Cyprinodon variegatus
CCTTATGATGTCATAAGGGGAAACTCAAATGGGATGTCCAGAGAGGTCTGTATCAGCCCATCACTCAAGCTACGGCCATTATCTAATGTACTATGCCGTGCGTCTTGCCACTATCTATAAAGACTCCTACTGGTTGTCATGGTTGCGGTTTGTGGGGGCGCCGCCTTCAGGAGGATGGGATGTGGAAAGCTGAACAGCTTGTCCAGAGGAGGACTGAATAAGGAAATATTAGGTAAAGGCCATCTGCCTAATCTGAGAAGAATTTTCCTGCACATACAATAAAAACATGCTCTGGGGGCCTCATTGTTAATATTATTTTATTTTTTAATATAGCATAATATGGGACCTTTAAGGCTTTCTGATGTTTACTACCATTCATTCCAGTAGACCAATTTCTTTCTTTAAAGTCATATATTATGTACCTCCTGCTTTAATAAGTTTATTTAAAATGAAATATGTGCAGCTCTCCTATTAATCATCATGTAGGGTGGATTACTTTACATACACACAGCACTGTATGAGAATTATTAAACTTTTTCACACGCAAATGTATTTGACTTTAGACTTTTTGATTGTATTTCACATGTTTTACTTTAAATGCTCTTGTTTTATAACTAAAAGTGTGTTAAAACTCTTTCCTGAACTTTTGACCTGACATTTGTTTATCAGCAACAGTAATCAACATCACCACCCTCTGCAGTGCTGTATGTACCTGGATATGCTGTATGTACGTGCTGTATATGTATGTGCTTTATTTTGATTGTCATTTAGGTAAAATATGTTTCATTTTTATTTTATTGACTCTTTCTTACTAAATCAAAACTGTTTGGTTGTGTTCATAATCAGTAGTAATGATAGTAAAAATAAAAGACATTTATTCCTTTATTTTAACTACTATTACTGATAAAATGAATTTCAAATGCCTATTAAATTATTAAATATAATGATTTAACAACTTCAACCCATATTGAAATCAATGGCCGATAAGCATCTCCCAGACATGAGTTTTTGTGACTTGGGATATTTGTAACATGTAGTGGTATTTTTTCCGTGTGTGATGTGTGATCATATACTACTGAGAATTGCATAATTGTATCTTCTTGGCCAATTTATGGAACTGTCGCCATACCCTGAACCTTTATCACATGTTGTACTTCATATGGGGCCCACGCAGATAATGTTGTTTACAGGCCTATTGTTGTGTTGTTACGCCATTGGGTGGAGCAACACTAAATGTCCCTGACTTTAGCTTATCAAGTGGTATATCAAAGAGTAGAGAGGAAAACCGGATTTTCAAGACTTTTAGGATCCACCTCCTTATAAAGTAGCTCACCCACCAAAGAGCTACCACTCCAGCTAACAACATTTTAAAACTATTTTTATTCTGAACCCTAAAGCTCGTCACAGCAAGAAAAACAGTTTTTTTTTTCAAATGTTATAACTACATTTGTATTATATTCTAATCTGCTGCCAATTGAAAGTGATTTTAAAAAAAATCTATATCTAAGAACTAACAGCTTGGTGCTTATTATCCCTTTTAAAATCCCCTCAGCAGCCTTAGTAACTAAAAGTCAGTGAATGAAAAACGAATCTCCTTTGTTTACCTGTGTGTGCACCTTGTGTTTGAAACCCTGTGTGTGTACCTTTGTATGTCAATGTACACTATATTGCCAAAAGTATTTGCTCACCCATCCAAATTATTGGAATCAGGCGTTCCAATCACTTCCATGGCCACAGGTGTATAAATTCAAGCACCTAGGCATGCAGACTGTTTTTACAAACATTTGTGAAAGAATGGGTCGCTCTCAGGAGCTCAGTGAATTCCAGCGTGGAACTGTGATAGGATGCCACCT